>NW_027126338.1:0-17995 GCF_037325665.1 Littorina saxatilis | reverse complement strand
TATACTCGTAGCATCGTCAGTCCACCGCTCGATGCACAGGCAGTGAAATTGACAAGAAGAGCGGGGTAGTAGTTGCGCTGGAGAAGGATAACACGCTTTTTATATTTAGTCAAGTTTTGACTAAATATTTTAACATCGAGGGGGAATCGAAACGAGGGTATGGTGTATGTGTGTGCGTGTGTGTGTGTGTGTGTGTGTGTGTGTAGAGCGATTCAGACTAAACTACTGGACCGATCTTTATGAAATTTGACATGAGAGTTCCTGGGTATGAAATCCCCGAACGTTTTTTTCATTTTTTTGATAAATGTCTTTGATGACGTCATATCCGGCTTTTCGTGAAAGTTGAGGCGGCACTGTCACGCCCTCATTTTTCAACCAAATTGGTTGAAATTTTGGTCAAGTAATCTTCGACGAAGCCCGGGGTTCGGTATTGCATTTCAGCTTGGTGGCTTAAAAATTAATTGATGACTTAGGTCATTAAAAATCTGAAAATTGTAAAAAAAAAAATTTTTTTATAAAACGATCCAAATTTACGTTTATCTTATTCTCCATCATTTGCTGATTCCAAAAACATATAAATATGTTATATTCGGATTAAAAACAAGCTCTGAAAATTAAATATATAACAATTATTATCAAAATTTTTTTTTCGAAATCAATTTAAAAACACTTTCATCTTATTCCTTGTCGGTTCCTGATTCCAAAAATATATAGATATGATATGTTTGGATTAAAAACACGCTCAGAAAGTTAAAACGAAGAGAGGTACAGAAAAGCGTGCTATCCTTCTCAGCGCAACGAATATCCCGCTCTTCTTGTCAATTCCACGGGCACTGCCTTTGCCACGGGCGGTGGAGTGACGATGCTACGAGTATACGGTCTTGCTGCGTTGCGTTGCGTTCAGTTTCATTCTGTGAGTTCGACAGCTACTTGACTAAATATTGTATTTTCGCCTTACGCGACTTGTCTATTTCTCTATTCTTTTTAACTTTCTGAGCGTGTTTTTAATCCAAACATATCACATCTATATGTTTTTGGAATCAGGAACCGACAAGAAATAAGATGAAATTGTTTTTAAATCGATTTCGGAAATTTTATTTTAATAATAATTTTTATATTTTTAATTTTCAGAGCTTGTTTTTAATCCGAATATAACATATTTATATGTTTTTGGAATCAGAAAATGATGAAGAATAAGATAAACGTAAATTTGGATCGTTTTATAATTTTTTTATTTTTTTTACAATTTTCAGATTTTTAATGACCAAAGTCATAAATTAATTTTTAAGCCACCAAGCTGAAATGCAATACCGAAGTCCGGCCTTCGTCGAAGATTGCTGGGCCAAAATTTCAATCAATTTGATTGAAAAATGAGGGTGTGACAGTGCCGCCTCAACTTTTACAAAAAGCCGGATATGACGTCATCAAAGGTATTTATCGAAAAAAAGAAAAAAACGTCCGGGGATATCATTGCCAGGAACTCTCATGTCAAATTTCATAAAGATCGGTCCAGTAATTTGGTCTGAATCGCTCTACACACACAGACAGACAGACAGACACACACACACACACACACACACACACACACACACACATACACCACGACCCTCGTCTCGGTTCCCCCTCTACGTTAAAACATTTAGTCAAAACTTGACTAAATGTAAAGAGAGAGAGAGAGAGAGAGAGAGAGAGAGAGAGAGAGAGAGAGAGAGAGAGAGAGAGAGAGAGTTTGTGTGTGTGTTAGTGTTAGCGTGTGTGTGCGTGCATGTGTGTGCGCGCGTGCATGTGTGTGCGCGCGTGCATGTGTGTGTGCGCGTCCGGGCGAGCGAGCTTGAGTGCGTTTGTGTGCGTACGTAAGCATTGTCAAACCAGGACAATCTAATACGTCCCAAAGGTAAAGGGCTTCAGATGTGAGATGATTAAAGGACACATGGTCCTGAAGCAACAATTGAAGAGCAAAGAGGAAGAAGGAAGTTCATCATCCCATGGCATCGTACTGGGATTGGAAACGGTCATATCAAAGGGCGTTGTTTGACCTGTTAAGGGCAGAATATACCTGCGCAGAGTCAGCGGCACAGACGACGCACTGCATATTACTGATGCTGCGATAGGGGTTATGACGAGTACTTGGCCTGTTTTCTTTTCACGCAACGGGTAGCGGGCTGGGATAATCTGCGGTGCGTCGTCTGTGCCGCTGACATTGCGCAGGTATAATATGCCCCTTAAAGGCTTGTTCAATGCCACTGGATACATTTCTGTTCTCAGCTACACCCCACCCCACCCCCCGGATAGTCATAGAGAGGTCACAGCATTGAACCAATATCTTCTTTAATATATAAAAGTGTATATAATATATATATTTCACTCTGAAAGTTTACAGCATGTACTGCTTCCCAAAATGAGAGACGCACACAGACAGTCAGACACAAAAAACACACATATATCTATATATGACTAGTGTCTGTGTGTCTGTGTGTCTGTGTGCGATGCACGGCCAAAGTTCTTGATGGATCTGCTTCAAATTTGGTGGGCATATTCAGGTAGACCCCGGATACAACCTGATCGATGAGAATTTTCAACACGTGCTCCCAGCGCGCAGCGCTGAACAGATTTTGGTTTTTCTGTTCATCTTCCCAGATCCATTCCCAGTAACTCTTCCTCATCTTCTCCAGTGTTTTGCGTTTATCTCCCTTCCTTCGTGTGGCGTCAATCCATATTCCCGTTTCTATTTTTAGAAGGTCACTGTCGACAACGCTCAATCCATATTCTCGTTATACTATTTTTAGAAGGTCACTGTCCCGGCGAAGCCGGGTATTACTCTTCCTTATCTTCTCCAGTGTTTTGCGCGTTTATCTCCCTTCTTTCGTGCGGTGCGTACACCCCCCCGGCGCAGCCGGGTATTTGGCTCGACTTCTTCCCGGCGAAGCCGTACCCGGCGAAGTGGGTATTCATCTAGTATGTAGTTGGTAGAGCACTGGACTTGTGATCGAAAGGTCGCAGGTTCGAATTCGGGCCGGGACGGACACGGGTCAACTTTATGTGCAGACCCAAAGACGGAAGCCATGTCCCACCCCCGTGTCACCGCCATGGCACGTAAAAGACCTTGGTCATTCTGCCATAAGTGCAGGTGGCTGAATACACCTAAACACGCAGACACCTGGGTAGCGCGACTCCGTTGCTGCTAGCTTTCCACTGGGAGGAAGCGACCCGAATTTCCCAGCGATGGGACAATAAAGTAATGAAAATGAAAAATGAAAAATGAAATATAATAGCACGGCTCCCCCCCTTGTCTCTCTCTCTCTCTCTCTCTCTCTCTCTCTCTCTCTCTCTCTCTCTCTCTATGTCTGTCTGTCTGTCTGTCTGCCCGTCCCGTCCCGTCCCTTCTCTCTCTCTCTCTCTGTCTCTCTCTCTGTCTGTCTGTCTGTCTCTCTCTCTCTGTCTCTCTCTCTCTCTCTCTCTCTCTCTCTCTCTCTATCTCTCTCTCTCACACACACAAAAGCAGAAAAATATACCTACAGTAGCTCACAACAACATGTTCAATAGGCAAACCGAGTTCAAATGACAGCTTAAGATAACATCTTTCTTCACAAGATGGCACAACATCCCTCATTGAAGCGCTATCTCTCACTAATGGTCATTTTACACGGAGGTGTTCCTGGTCACCTTCGCAATTCTGTCCGGTTAAGCCGACAGAACTGATCAACATTTGCCAAACTTTGACATCAGGGGCATACTTATCGAAAAGTGTCGCCCTTTCAATAAAGACCTGTATAATAATGTACCGTGGTGTTCAACGTTAGATTCAACATGAATAACATGATATTTTTCATGTGTATACTTTAAATGTTATAGTTTCCATACATGTACCTTTGAGTTAAGTGGTCGGGACATAAAACAAAACGAACAAACGATCGCTATTATGAGGCTGGCCTTCATGTGAAAGTTCGTACGCAACAATCTATGAATACTGTGATTAAACGAAAACACACACACACACACACACACACACACACACACACACACACACACACACACACACACACACACACCCCCCCCCCCCACACACAAACAAACACACACACATACACATCACATCAACCTTGAACACACACACAACCGTTGACATTGTAAAACGTTTTCGCACAGTTCATGCAACATTAACAAAAGCAGGAAGGCGTCAGGTATAAATAACCTACTCTCCTACAATGTGTGATTTAAAGGAGCAGTTCTTCCCATGAAACAGTAGGGATCCCCAGCACCGATCTGGCCAGGCTGTTACATGGGATAATACTATCCATCCACTTGGTCGCATACCAAAAACTACTGGAGTGATGATTTTTGTTTTTGTTTTGATGACTTAGTTTCTGAAAAAGCCACTAGTGGCTTTCACGAAAATAACTCATCATCAAATATTCCAACCGTGCACTGAGAGGGCCCTAGACTGCTCGTTTTTGGTACATGACCAAGTGGAGGCTTATCCCATGTTAAAAGTCTGACAACATCTGAGAAGTTAAGCCGAACTGATTTCACGAGGAGAACTGTGCCTTAGAGGCATAGCTACCATAAGGCACAAAAAAAAAATAGGTGTGGTTACGGTAACATAGCCAAAAAAAATAGGGTAGGTAGGTAGGCAATCACTTTTTTTTTTAAACTTTTTTTTCTAATGTGTACAAATTAAACCTACTTGACAGGGAAATAAGTGTGCGACACGGGCGCTTTCGCTTTCATTGCGTTTTTTTGCACTCGTTTTTTTTTTGTTGTTTTTTGTTTGACAAATGTAATAAAAAGTTATAGGATCGGCCCCTAAAAATAGGGTAGGTCGGGTTACCGTAACCACACCTATTTTTTTTTTAGGCCTAAGAAGACGCCTGAAATAGCAAGACGATAAGCACACGTCTGAACCAACATGTAGGAATCACCTCTCTCTCCCTCCCTCTCTCTCTCGTTTCCCCTCTCTCTCGTCCCCCCTCTCTCTCGCTTCCTCTATCTCGCCCCCCTCTCTCTCTTTCTCTCCCCCCCCCCCTCTGTCTCCCTCTCTCTCTCCATCTATTTTCCCCCCTCTCTCTCGTTCTCTCTCTGCAAGATGCCAGATGCAAAAAAGTATACCTTTCGCTTATTCTGTTACCATCGTTAAATAACGAATTGTTATAGTCATTGACTCTCTCTCTCTCTCTCTCTCTCTCTCTCTCTCTCTCTCTCTCTCTCTCTCTCTCTCTCTCTCTCTCCCCTGTCTCTCTCTCTCTCTCTCTCTGCAAGATGCCAGATGCAAAAAAGTATACCTTTGCTTATTCTATTATTCTCGTTAAATACAGAATTGTTATTGTCATTGTCACCCTCTCTCTCTCTCTCTCTCTCTCTCTCTCTCTCTCTCTCTCTCTCTCTCTCTCTCTCTCTCTCTCTCTCTCTCTGCATACCGCACTCCCCACGAGCGAGCTCCCTTCACCCAAAATAGCTTTCGCTATCCGCACAGAATGCAGAAAAAACCCACCTTGGTTCCTTAATTAGCCACACGGGTCATTACCGTCTTGTTCCGGTAACTAATGAACCGAGGCTTCTACTATTTCAAGACAACGAAAAAGGTCACTTGGCATCATTATAGGATTAAATAATGGGTGTTTTCCTGACCCTGTTGGATGTGAATAACTGATTATTCCCCCCTCTGCTTCTTTACCTCTGTAAACTTGTAGAGCTAGTTATTTTTCGATAAACACCCAGCAGCCAAACAAATAACGACCCAGCAACAGCCTGATTCCTCGATAGCGCAATGGGTTGAGAAGCTGTTCTGCGTCGGTACTACTTTTGCGACTGAAAAGTTCCAAACGCTCTAATGTACGAAGTATACATCTCTGGAGCAAACAATACAAACATACCGCATTTAAATTAACAACTACAGGCTTGAACACATGAATCTCCATATAAAATCCATGAGTTTGGTTGTTTTCTGAATCTAGGTCTGCTGTGCACAAACGTTCATCACAAGGAAATTCCCAAGGCAAGTAACTCTCATACTTTGTCTAGCGACAAGAGTAGTTCCCCTTTCAAATTTCTGTTCACTCAGTTTCTTCGACAACAGACTGCAATCCGACGGTCAGTTTTCAACAATATTTCATTTAATAAACAAATCACACGCAACCAAATGCACACATCTCATCAATTTAAACAACATAAAGCGGTTTCATACACTATTTTCCCCAGAAAACTGAGCCTCATACAGTTTTTAACGTTGGAACACGGGTGCAAAAGTTCGTCTGCTAGTCCCATTTGACGAAAGAACATTATCCTAAGCGACACCAAAACATATACAGAACACACAATATCTGCCTTTGCCGCCACAGCAGAATAACAGCATATCTGTGTACTTGATTTTAGTCCAAAATAGGAAAACTGACAAGAAGTGTTAACAGAATGGAATGATTTACACGGAACTATACAACCGCGCATTAATCGATCGCCTGCGCAGGTTGACTGGTTGAGTGAATAGGATTCGATCAAACTTTCGCAAAAAACCTCCTCTTTTCTTTGAATAACTGAAGAAAGGAGGAATAAAGAGGTTACACACCTCGTCTCAGTGATTATAAAAAAAATAATGGTCTCAGTTCGCGGTCATGAAAAAGCTCGCTAAAGCTCGCATTTTTCATGATCTGCTAACTTCGACCATTATTTTTAATAATCACTGAGACTCGGCATGTAACCTCTACGTAATCACGGACAAACAATGACACAGAGAGCTTATAACGAAATATATCCAAGAAGTTGAAATTACGGGTATTTTTTAAGTCCCATCTTTTCTGCTCATTTATCTCAGATATCAGGGCTCCCCACGGATGTCCCTCCTACAGGGTCCCGGGACCCCCACTTTCAACTTTTAGAGGGTCCCGGGACCCCCACTTTCAACTTTTAGAGGGTCCCGGGACCCCCACTTTTAACTTTTAGAGGGTCCCGGGACCCCCACTTTCAACTTTTAGAGGCTCCCGGGATCCCCACTTTCAACTTTTAGAGGGTCCATGGACTCCCACTGCAGAATTTTAGAAGGTCCCAAGGATCCAAAAGCCGCAAGGTCCCGGTGTAGTTATAAAACATTGTGGTCACGCATAGTGTACTGTGTACAATAGCAGACGACTGCAGGTCAAAAAAGTATCAAGCGTACGCGCGATAAAGGAAATTTAGTGCGTCCCGGTACCCGCTCTTTATAAGTATAGTGCGTCCTGGTCAGCCCCTTCCCCCCCTCCATTCATTTCTAGAACGTGTTTTTGGCTTTTAGTGCGTATAGGACGCAGGGACGCGCGCTATGCGGAGCCCTGTATGAGATATGCCCAGGCTCTAATGTGGCATAAGAACAATCCTCTATTGGACACATAACAAAACCCAACTCACCGACTGCTTCCTGTGGAGAATGAAAACATTTTTTATGAAAAAAATTCAAAAAAAGCCACTAGCGTTAGTTCCAAAACTAAAATTTCAAATCTGCTCAGAGAGTAGAACGGCTGTTGACTTTTCCTATGCATCATTGATCGAATGTGTTCAAATAGAGGGATGATCTTCTGCAATAAAATCCTGGCCAAATAACGAGACGAATTATTGACACAGCTAGAGGCAGGACTGCGCCTTTAACACTTGACGGATGTAACCGCTTTACACGTTAACCCTACTCTGGCTTTGTCTGGCTTCAGCGAAACCCGGTTAGACTTCAGCATTTCCGAGTCCGTGAGTCAATATTTCAGCAACTGACATGACAGTCATCAGGTCAAAATGAGTTCGGCTCATTCTCTCCCTGACAGGATGCCTTGAGTTTCCTTGTCTGGCAAGGAAACCGATTTTATTTTTATTTAACATATTTATAGCTTTTTGTAATGTGTTATGGAAAAAGCAAATTCGCGATCGTCGATAATGATTTTTCATGGTGTTGAGTAATTTTTAAATTACAAAGGAATTCTTCTTCTTCTTCTGCGTTCGTGGGCTGAAACTCCCAAGTACACTCGTGTTTTTTTCACGAGTGGAATTTTACGTGTATGACCGTTTTTTTTATCTCGCCATTTAGGCAGCCATACGCCGTTTTCGGAGGAAGGATGCTGGGTATTTTCGTGTTTCTATAACCCACCGAACTCTGACATGGATTACAGGATCTTTTTCGTGCGCACTTGGTCTTGTGCTTGCGTGTACACACGGGGGTGTTCGGACACCGAGGAGAGTCTGCACACAAAGTTGACTGAGAAATAAATCTCTCGTCGAATGTGGGGACGAACTCACGCTGACAGCGGCCAACTGGATACAAATCCAGCGCGCTTCCGACAGAGCTACATCCCCGCCCTACACACAAAGGAATTGATTTGTAAGACAGTTTCAAGGGAGCTATTTTTTCGCGGCTGTATTTACTGTGCAAACAACTCTAAATATGGCAAAAGTGTCACGTGATAATCAACCGTTTGGTTTCGGCGTTCGCTGAAGCAGACGATTTTTTCTGTAGTGATGCAACCATATATTACGGTCTCCTTCCGGCAGCAGTCCCAAAATTTTGACTTGTTTTGACCTTAGAACGATGTCGTTATCACAACTGTGAAGAACAGAACGGAGATCACTGTCGAAGTCGGCCAATCTGCAATTATTTTTGTCTCGCGAACACGGCTCGCAAACAACATACATGGGAGATAACTTGTTTTCATAGATTCGCGCAGGAGTTTTGCGTCCGGTCAGAGAGATATACTGGCAATGAATAGCCGTTGAGCGATGCAATCAGAATGACTCGGAATACCCTTGCAGTGCACACACACACCCACACCCACACTCACACACACCCACACACACACACACACACACAGGTCTACCCACCCCCACCCCCCCCACCTCCTCCCCCCTCTCTCTCCTTGATACGTCGATTCACCGCAATCATGCAAGTCAAACCCGGAGTACATCTGTGTCAAGAAAACTCTACAACGGCAGATTGCAGGGCAGGTGGCTTTTCCGTGACTGCACCCCGTGGGTTGGACTTTTTGTCAATCATCCGATCTATCGCCCTATTATCTGTTTTCCAGCTCGGTGGATAAACCCCATATCTTTTGCCCTTTACTTTCCCGCCAACCCCCCAAAAAGTTTCCCGCCCGCACTCCCCCCTCCCTGCTCTCTCGAACGCCCTCCGGCCCACCCTAAAAAGAAAACAAGTCGCGTAAGGCGAAAATATAACATTTAGTCAAGCTCAGTCGAACTCACAGAATGAACGCATGAACGCATTGCATTTTTTCCGCAAGACCGTACACTCGTAGCATCGTCTGTCTATGGAAAGCCGTTTGGCTCATAACCATTACACGTGTAAAAGATGATTAGTACACGTGTAATAAATAATTAATACACGTGTAATTAATGATTAATACACGTGTAATAAAAATGTCATACACATGTACGAAATGATTAAATACACTCGTAACAAACATTTCTTACATGTGCATGAAATATTTATTACACGTGTATGAAATATTTATTACACGTGTATTTAATCATTATGCTATTCCATAGCATAAGAAAAAAGATAAATTACACGTGCAATAAGAAATAAATACACGTGTATCAATCATTTATTACACGTGTATTTATGATTTATTACACGTGTTATGGTTATGAGCCAAACGGCTTTCCATGGAAAGCCGTTTGGCTCATAACCATGACACGTGTAAAAAATGATTACTCTTAGTACACGTGTAATAAATAATTAATACACGTGTAATTAATGATTAATACACGTGTAATAAACATTTCTTACACGTGTATTTAACCATTTCTTACACGTGTATGAAATATTTATTACACGTGTATTCAATCATTATGCTATTCCATAGCATAAGAAACAAGTCGCGTAAGGCGAAAATACAATATTTAGTCAAGTAGCTGTCGAACTCACAGAATGAAACTGAACGCAATGCCATTTTTCAGCAAGACCGTATACTCGTAGCATCGTCAGTCCACCGCTCATGGCAAAGGCAGTGAAATTGACAAGAAGAGCGGGGTAGTAGTTGCGCTAAGAAGGATAGCACGCTTTTCTGTACCTCTCTTTGTTTTAACTTTCTGAGCGTGTTTTTAATCCAAACATATCATATCTATATGTTTTTGGAATCAGGAACCGACACGGAATAAGATGAAAGTGTTTTTAAATTGATTTGGACAATTTAATTTTGATAATAATTTTTATATACTTAATTTTCAGAGTATATGTTTTTGGAATCAGCAAATGATGGAGAATAAGATAAACGTAAATTTGGATCGTGTTATAAATTTTTATTTATTTTTGTTACAATTTTCAGATTTTTAATGACCAGTCATTAATTAATTTTTAAGCCACCAAGCTGAAATGCAATACCGAAGTCCGGGCTTCGTCGAAGATTACCCGACCAAAAGTTCAACCAATTCGGTTGAAAAATGAGGGCGTGACAGTGCCGCCTCAACTTTCACGAAAAGCCGGATATGACGTCATCAAAGACATTTATCAAAAAAATGAAAAACACGTTCGGGGATATCATACCCAGGAACTCTCATGTCAAATTTCATAAAGATCGGTCCAGTAGTTTGGTCTGAATCGCTCTACACGCACGCACGCACACACGCACGCACATACGCACACACATACACCACGACCCTGGTTTCGATTCCCCCTCGATGTTAAAATATTTAGTCAAAACTTGACTAAATATAAAAAGATAAATTGCACGTGCAATAAGAAATAAATACACGTGTATAAATCATTTATTACACGTGTATTTATGATTTATTACACGTGTAATGGTTATGAGCCAAACGGCTTTCCATACGTCCACCGCTCGTGGCAAAGGCAGTGAAATTAACAATCCAGAAAAGCGCGGTAGCGGTTGCGCTGAGGAGGATAGCACGCTTTTCTATATCTCTATTCTTTTTATATTTAGTCAAGTTTTGACTAAATATTTTAACATCGAGGGGGAATCGAAACGAGGGTCGTGGTGTATGTGCGTATGTGTGTGCGTGCGTGTGTGTGTGTGTGTGTGTAGAGCGATTCAGACTAAACTACTGGACCGATCTTTATGAAATTTGACATGAGAGTTCCTGGGTATGAAATCCCCGAACGTTTTTTTCATTTTTTTGATAACTGTCTTTGATGACGTCATATCCGGCTTTTCGTGAAAGTTGAGGCGGCACTGTCACGCCCTCATTTTTCAACCAAATTGGTTCAAATTTTGGTCAAGTAATCTTCGACGAAGCCCGGGGTTCGGTATTGCATTTCAGCTTGGTGGCTTAAAAATTAATTAATGACTTTGGTCATTAAAAATCGGAAAATTGTAAAAAAAAATAAAAATTTATAAAACGATCCAAATTTACGTTTGTCTTATTCTCCATCATTTGCTGATTCCAAAAACATATAAATATGTTATATTTGGATTAAAAACAAGCTCTGAAAATTAAATATATAAAAATTATTATCAAAATTAAAGTGTCCAAATCAATTTAAAAACACTTTCATCTTATTCCCTGTCGGTTCCTGATTCCAAAAACATATAGATATGATATGTTTGGATTAAAAACACGCTCAGAAAGTTAAAACAAAGAGAGGTACCGAAAAGCGTGCTATCCTTCTTAGCGCAACTACTACCCCGCTCTTCTTGTCAATTTCACTGCCTTTGCCATGAGCGGTGGACTGACGATGCTACGAGTATACGGTCTTGCTGAAAAATGGCAGCTACTTGACTAAATATTGTATTTTCGCCTTACGCGACTTGTTAACTCTCTGAACGTGTTTTTAATCCAAAATATCATATCTATATGTTTTTGGAATCAGGAACGGACAAGAAATAAGATGAAATTGTTTTTAAATCGATTTCGTAAATTTTATTTTAATCATAATTTTTATATTTTTTAATTTACAGAGCTTGTTTTTAATCCGAATATAACATATGTGTATGTTTTTGAAATCAGAAAATAATGAAGAATACGATGTAATTTTGAATAGTTTTATAAAAAAAATAATTTTAATTACAATTTTCAGGTTTTTAATGACCAAAGTCATTAATTAATTTTTAAGCCTCCAAGCTGAAATGCAATACCAAAGTCCGGCCTTCGTCGAAGATTGTTTGGCCAAAATTTCAATCAATTTGATTGAAAAATGAGGGTGTGACAGTGCCCCCTCAACTTTTACAAAATGCCGGATATGACGTCATCAAAGACATTTATACAAAAAAATGAAAAAAACCCATCTGGGGATATCATACCCAAGAACCCTCATGAAAAATTTCATAAAGATCGGTCCAGTAGTTTACTCTGAATCGCTCTACACACACACACACACACACACATACACACACACATACACCAGCCAAAACTTGACTAAATGTAAAAAGAACATAATTTGTTGCGAAGGGTATGCACACGAACTAAAGTAGATCAAGTGACAAGTGCACTTTATCATTCCTTGCACCTGAATATTCGCCACTGCATAGTGAACACAGCATATGACAAAACTAAGTTGATACTTTTCTCAAAAAGGTGCACATCGAATTCTGTACAAAAAGAACCAACTCAGACTCCTTGTTTCAAGAAAAAACAAGTCGCGTAAGGCGAAATTACTACATTTAGTCAAGCTGTGGAACTCACAGAATGAAACTGAACGTAGTCCGCCGCTAGTGCAAAAGGCAGTGAAAGTGACGAGCCTGTTTGGCGCGGCAGCGGTTGCGCTGTGCTTCATAGCACGCTTTACTGTACCTCTCTTCGTTTTTACTTTCTGAGCGTGTTTTTAATCCAAACATATCATATCTATATGTTTTCGGAATCAGGAACCGACAAGGAATAAGATGAAATAGTTTTTAAAACGATTTCGGAAATTTAATTTTGATCATAATTTTTATATTTTTAATTTTCAGAGCTTTGTTTTTAATCCGAATATCACATATTTATATGTTTATGGATCGTTTTATAAAAAAATTGTTTTTTTTACAATTTTAAGATTTTTAATGACCAAAGTCATTAATTAATTTTTAAGCCACCAAGCTGAAATGCCATACTGAAGTCCGGCCTTCGTCGAAGATTGCTTGGCCAAAATGTCAATCAATTTGATTGAAAAATTAGGGTGTGACAGTGCCGCCTCAACTTTTACAAAAAGCCGGATATGACGTCATCAAAGGTATTTATCGAAAAAAGAAAAAAATATCCGGGGATATCATTCCCAGGAACTCTCATGTCAAATTTCATAAAGATCGGTCCAGTAGTTTGGTCTGAATCGCTATACACACACAGACAGACAGACAGACAGACAGACAGACAGACAGACAGACACACACACACACACACACACACACATACACCACAACCCTCGTCTCGATTCCCCCCTCTACGTTAAAACATTTAGTCAAAACTTGACTAAATGTAAAAAGAAAGAAAGAAAGAGAAAACTCCTCGTGTAAAACAGCTCACCCTATTCTTCTTGACAAGAAATAAGACCATCCCTTCATACCAGAAAAATCAACCCCCCCCCCCCCCCCCCCACATAAACAATCACAAACCATCACACAGACACACAAATGACCCTATTTTCCCCCGACCCCTATATGAATAGATTTTTTTTATGGATTACTTTTGTAAATTTATGCAACCAGTGGCATTTTATTCATAAAGAAAATGTCCACTGTTGACTGTGCACAGGCTGTTTATTTTGTGGTATGTGACCAACTCATGAAGGGATGGTCCTATCCCATGTCAAAGCTAGGTGAGACAGATAGTTGGACTGTTTTCACGAGTACGTGTGCACCTTTACGCAAGATAGAGTCGGTATGACTACCTCATTTTCAGTCCACAGGAAGCCAACGAAAATAATTGTCAATCAATTTTTGCCGCCTTTGTCGTTCGCCATTTTGTCAGGACTGCGCGCCATTTTGTCATCGGTCTCCGCACAGCGTGAAATGAACTGTCCCATTTCTTCAAACACAGGCGCGTGGTAACGGGTTGAGCAGAAAAAACAGCCATCGGTGACATATATTCTTACGGTGGTGTGTTATACACATGTTGTAAAAGATACGCGTATCGGTTAATGTTTATAGTTTACGAAAAAAGTATTAATTGTCAATTAGTCAACTTGATTGATTGATTGAATGATTGATTAATTTTTACCTGGTACTTTTTTTTTCATTATGTCGCACTGTTTTCAGTTTGAAGCTGCTACGAGCACAGAAAAGTGAGGACAAACAAATAGACAGACAAACAGACAGACAAACAGACAGACAAACAGACAGACAAACAGACATAGTGAAACCTCTACACCCAAAAATATCTATACGAGGGTGTAATAAAAACAGTACAACAGGGTGCACTCTTACATAAAACACACATGGTGGGTGGAGGTGCGCGAGTGGTGTGTGTGTGTGTGGGGGGGGGGGATGAGCGGGGATGGGCTGAGCTTCCCCCCCCCTTGCCTTCCGGTTGAAGGCCCTATTATAAGGCATGATGGAAGCTCTATCTCTCTCCCCTCTCCCCCACCGTCCGTCAAGTGCCTGTGCCTCAAATTTTCTAAATGACACCAATCCGTGTACAGTAAAATGGTGTGGCTTATCGTTTCAGAATAGCGTGCTCGTGGATGCATATATATATATATAGCTATTCTGATGGACACGTGGGGGAATTCGGGGGCTGTGATTGGATGGTCTCACACATCCCTTTTCCGATCATCAAAGCATAACGCTACGAAAGTTGGCCATTTTTGCCGATATCCAAACGATATCGGCAATAACAAAGACGCATGGTTCCGGTTTCTTCCACGTGTATAAAGTACACGCATACCTCGCCAGGTTTGTTTCTGTCACTCTGTGACTAGTCGACAGACGATGCCATTTGCTTTGTGTGTGTTTTTGTTGTTGCTTACTGTACATGACATACATTACGTGTAAAATCCAGTTCTTTAACAGGCAACAAACCTTGCAAATTTCCAGAAGCTGCAATCTGAAGCGACCTATCTCGGATTCTAGCAGACGATCTCTCCAATGTTTACACAAAATCAGCAAACTCTCCTGTCACATAGAACGTCCATTGTATAGTGCAATGTTGAAATGAAGTTACCGGTCTGAAACATTTCGTCGTTTCTTCTGAGACAATCCTTGTTCTCTTATCATCTACAGATTTACCGCTGTCTTCACCACGCGAATTCCCAACAGAAGTCAGACTTTCGAACATACAATCTACGTAGGCAAGCATGATACGTCATGACGTCATATGATTCCTAACATATTGACGTAATGCTAAGCATCCGGTTATCTCGAGTTTTCTCCGTAATACATGTCCGTGGGTTTTTCAATGTTCGGTTATTTCCGTGGCTTCATGCGGAAAGGGAACCGTCGTCTGCAATCAACGACATGGACCATTCTGGTACTTGTCGCTGACAAAAACATGATTCTAACACAGAATTTAATGTCAGAATAGCTATATAAACGCTATTGTGTTTTCATCGTAGCAATAGGGTCCGATATTTAGACTCGAACAAGTATAATGCGACTCGTCTTCGACTCGTCGGCATTATACTTGTCTCGTCTAAATATCGGGCCCTATTGCTACGCTGAAAACACAATAGCTGTTAATATAGATCAGTGGGATCTACAGGCTTTACCACCTTCGTACATGCCATACATTTTTAAAGATGCCGTCCTTTCACCGATCACCATCAATGAACTGTGCAGTCTTTTTCTCAGAATAAATGCACTCTCTCAATGGAAGCCAAACTTTGCACAGTAAAACGCTGTGGCCTTAATGGCAGACTTTCAACCAACTTTCCCCCAACACTAGTTGGTTTGAAGTCGTTCCCGAGTCGCTGAAGCCAGGTTGGTAGAAAAGTCTGCCATGTAAACGGCCCAAACGGTTCAGGTTAGATTTTGGACAGAAGTTTAGCAGCGACTCGAAAGCTTTGGTGGAAAATGGGTTGAAAGTCTGCCGTGTGAACAGCCCTTAAAAACGATGTGGCTTTTAGTTTTACAGCAGCGTGGTCCCGGATGCATAGACAATCACGTACTTTCCCAAATGCCATGCATTTTTAACAGCACCGTACATTCTCAATGCTCTTCGGTCCACAATACCCCGCCTATTGCAACAAAACCGAAATATTACCACAGCTGCAGCACTTGCTCTGGGTGGTTAAAAATAAAGTAATCCCGGCGACCTGAAATAACTCGCTGATTCACCCAGAACTTGTACAGGGCTCTGTTTCTATCTCGGTGTCTGCAAAGTTGGCGGAACAATGGGTGTTGTATAGCTCTGTGGAGAACTGGAAGCACAGACATAAAGGGCTTTTCTTTCTAGGTCTGTGGCTGTGGAAAACTGACACAATGTGTCGAGAGAGGCATTCTTCTTTCTCTCCGCAGTTTCAGCTCAGGTATCGAGGCCTGCTTGGTTCCGTTCTTGTCTAAGCTTGCAGTGCTGGCACTAGCAGAGCGACTAATAATTATGATTATCAGTCTCTGATGACTCACTTCACACGTCAGTGGTAAGACACACAAAAAACCCACAAAATTACCCCAAAAATCCTTATTTCCGATTCACTGACGGAATCTATTAATTCTCCCCGACCCTATAGAACTTTTATTTTTGACCCTTCAAAATGTTTTTGTTAAACATTTCCAAAAATCGATTTTGGAGACTAAAAGCTACATGCGCCTCTGAAAATGAAAAACAAACTTCAAACTTCAAAGAAACCCACAATTAACAGATTTCAAGTAACAGTAACCTGCAATTAACAGTTTCTAACTAGACAGAAACCCACAATTAACAGTATCTAAATAAACATAAACTCACAAAAACAAAGAGACTGCCAACGTTCCAAAATGTATCTATTGTCTACTTGGTTTACTGTCTTTTTATATTTAGTCAAGTTTTGACTAAATATTTTAACATCGAGGGGGAATCGAGACGAGGGTCGTGGTGTATGTGTGTGTGTCTGTGCGTGTGTGTGTGTAGAGCGATTCAGACCAAACTACTAAACCGATCTTTATGAAATTTTACATGAGCGTTCCTGGGAATGATATCCCCGGAATTTTTTTTCTTTTTTTCGATAAATACCTTTGATGACGTCATATCCGGCTTTTTGTAAAAGTTGAGGCGGCACTGTCACACCCTCATTTTTCAATCAAATTGATTGAAATTTTGGCCAAGCAATCTTCGACGAAGGCCGGACTTCGGTATTGCATTTCAGTTTGGTGGCTTAAAAATTAATTAATGACTTTGGTCATTAGAAATCTGAAAATTGTAAAAAAAAAAAAAAATTATAAAACGATCCAAATTTGCGTTCATCTTATTTTTTATCATTTTCTGATTCCAAAAACATATTAATATGTTATATTTGGATTAAAAACAAGTTCTGAAAATTAAAAATATAAAAATTATGATCAAAATTAAATTTTCGAAATCAATTTAAAAACACTTTCATCTTATTCCTTGTCGGTTCCTGATTCCCAAAACATATAGATATGATATGTTTGGATTAAAAACACATGAGCGGTGGACTGACGATGCAACGAGTATACGGTCTTGCTGAAAAATTGCATTGCGTTCAGTTTCATTCTGTGAGTTCGACAGCTTGACTAAATGTTGTATTTTCGCCTTACGCGACTTGTTTGTTTTGTGTATGTGTGTGTGTATGTGTGTGTGTGTGTGTGTGTGTGTGTGTGTGTGTGTGTGTGTGTGTGTGTGTGTGTGTGTGTGTGTGCAACCTACCTTTCTTGTTTTTTGATTCACAATTAACAGATTCTAAGCAGACAGTAAACCAAGTAGACAATAAACACTGAGTTATATATATAGTAGCACAGTAACACACAATTAGCAGTTCCCAACCCACGCCGAACTCTACCCTCAATTGACCTTGTAGAACGTCGGCGCCTTTACATTGCGTTCACCACTGAGTGCAGCGAGGTCAGACGTCTCGACCAAACTTTTCTCAAGGCGAAAGAGACCACTGCAAAGTTTGAGATAAGTGACGAGCTTCGTACAGTGAAACTCCCCTTCTAAGACCTCCAAA
>NW_027126337.1:0-4672 GCF_037325665.1 Littorina saxatilis | reverse complement strand
TTTTTACTATAACATTAACATTACTATATCTAAATGTATTTTAAGCAACTTTTCTATATAACAATTCCCTCTCAAAAATGCATACAATATCCAGAGGGGAGCCATATCTATAAATACCAACACACATTTTGGCTATCACAATCAAATAATTCACATAACTTATTAGTGCCTTGGAACTTTGTGAATTTTCAAATACGCCCAAAAAAACTTCCTTTACGGTAATTTTAATAATCATATTATATTTACAATTCACTTTATCCTCAACGCATTTCCAAATGGACATAATTTTCGGGCAAAAGTAAAAAAAATGTTCAATATAATCAATTTCGTTCTCACAGTGAGTACAGCAATTACTCACGGAAATGCCTATTTTATACAATAAAATATTTGTGGGGTAAATATTGTGCAATATTTTCCAATGCAACATTCGCAATCTTGTTTCAGTGGTTACTTTGTTTACCATTAACCATTGCTCTTTTCCCGGCCTGAAATCAAATTTATGTTCCCAAAATTTAACTACAACCGGCTCCACATATTTTTCCTTTATAATTAATTTGCGAAATTGACAAGGCTTACTCAGGTTCTTTAAATCGTTGAATCCACATACATTTCCATTTGCAGAGCGTAGTGTTGCTGCTTTAACTGCTGTACAAATCACCCTATATTCAAAGAATCTTGTGGGCTTACATCCAACCTTCTGCTGCATAATATTAAAGGGCACAATCTCATTACCAACATATACATCCTTTACTCGACAAACGCCTGCTTTAATCCAGTCGCTAAAAAACAGGGTTTGGCCGCAATAGATTATATCCTTGCTGTTCCATAAACACGTATCTCTTAATAACATGTCTCCACCTACTGCTCTCTGAATCATGTCCTTATTTTTCAACCAACAAATTAAAACTTGTTTCCAAAATACATTTTTAATTAATCCCAATCCTTTAAAAATGTTTACCGTGGTGTTAGATTGGAAGCAACACAACCTTTCACCAAGCTTCGAAAACATATGTATCGGTATTTGTTTCCAACTTTCCTGCTTTTCGTTCAATAAATTTGCCGCCCAGGACAACAAACAAGAGGACTGCATATTAATGACATCAATCATTTTTAAACCCCCATCAGGAAACTCTTGACACATCATTTTTCTTTTAACTTTCTCAAATGCCTTAGTGTTTGAAAATCGTTTTTTCCAAATAAATCTGTAAAACATAGTATTTATCTCAGTCAATACCTTTTCGGGTATTACCAGTGCTTGCAACGGATAAATAATCTGCGATAACAAAAGAGATTTCACAATGCATATTTTCCCCATGATACTACAATTTCGTTTAAACCATTTTACAATGTTGCGTCGTATATTTTCAATACGGCTTGTCCAGTTTTCTTCAATCTCAGAGACCGATGAGGAGCTACTGAAATAAATTCCCAAAATCTTCACTTTTGTAGTCCACCTTAACCCGCACTCATTTTCATTACCATATTTATTACTGCCCAAGGCCATGATTTCAGTTTTTTGTCTATTCATTGCCAAACCAGAGAATTTGGAAAAGGGTTAATGCGTTTTTTAACTCATCCATATCGTTCAGAAATAGGGTCACATCATCAGCATATAATAATATCTTAAAGAACATATCATAATTATCATTAGTTTCTTTTGGCAGAGGCAGACCCTTAATTGAACCATCATTTCGAATTTTCAAGGCCAACAATTCTAATGCAAGGATGAAGGCCATCGGTAAAAAAGAACAGCCCTGTCTGATACCTGCGTTCAATTCAATACATTCCGATAACCAGCCCATAAAATTGATACAACTTTCCGATTTATACAATAGAATCTCTACCCATCTTACAAAGACGGCACCAAAATTAAATCGTTTAAATGCATACACAATATACTCTTTGGAAATCGTGTCAAATGCAGCTTTATAGTCCAGTGCTACAAGGAACCCAGGTTTATTATATTCGTTTACATACGATACTAAATCGTCTATTTGCCGGATCGCTGAACTAATGGTTCGACCCTTCAAAAAACCATACTGATCTTCACCAATAATATCTAAAATAACTTTAGATAGGCGAACTGAAAGAGTCTTCGCCAATATTTTATAATCAGTGTTCAATAGTGAAATCGGTCGCCAATTATTAAGGTCGTCCCTTGGTAATTGTTTACCCTTATGAATTAATATCATTATTGCCCGTTTTTGTGTGACGTTTAATTCTCCCTTTAAAAAAGATGCATGAAAGGAATTCAATACCATGTGTTTTATTTTACACCAGAAGAACTTCATAAAGGAGGTTGTAATACCATCACATCCAGGGGAGGAACCGTTTTTCATATTTTTTAAGGATGTCGACAATTCTGTTAAAGTGATCGGACTATCAATTCCAGTCTTCTGCTGTTCTGTTAATTGAGGAACTTCAACACCATCCAAAAACTGTTCAACCAAATTTTCATCAAACTCAATATTTTTTTCGTATCTCCTCCTTTTCATTGTTATCTTGTTCATATTCTTCTCACCTGCAGTCTCTTGTACTAATTCTGATCATCTTAAGACAAGTTTAGTTTCACACACATACGTGTAGTACACGCGGATCAACACCGCCCTCATCATGGCTATAATCAGAGGAGCTTACAATATTGAAGTATATGGCCGGTGTGACGTTTTCATCTTTCGCCGTGTTGATATTTCGATTCTCGGCCTCGTTGATCTAGTATAAACTCTACACTGAACAAAAAAACACCCTTCGATAGTACTGATGAGCGACCTTGTGTACCTTACATTCATGGGGCCAAATTTGTCCAACCAATTTTTTTTTATTTAACTTGAAATTTGATTCATCCTCAAATGTTTCCCTTCTTACTCAAGGGACGTAACCACTCGGTACACGTTTTCGAAAAAAAAAATCGATTTTGGGGGTAAAATCTATTAAATTTCACCACCAATTTTCTTCACATGCAAGAAACTGACATGCTTTTCGTCCATAAATAATTTCATTTCTTAATTTTACCAGGAAACAACATTTCAGTCTTGAGTATATATCGAGGGGGAAATATGTACACAGGCGAAAGATGAAATCGATCCAAGTACAGTGGAACCCCCGTTAAGACCCCCCATCTTAAGACTTCCTCTCTTTTAAGACTTTATTTGTTAAGACTTTTTGTTCATAGCCTTTGTAAATTGACCCCCATCTTAAGACTTCCTCTCTTTTAAGACTTTATTTTTTAAGACTTTTTGTTCATAGCCTTTGTAAATTGACCCCCATCTTAAGACTTCCTCTTTTTTAAGACTTTATTTGTTAAGACTTTTTGTTCATAGCCTTTGTAAATTGACCCCCATCTTAAGACTTCCTCTTTTTTAAGACTGTATTTTTTACATTTAGTCAAGTTTTGACTAAATGTTTTAACGTAGAGGGGGGAATCGAGACGAGGGTTGTGGTGTGTGTGTGTGTGTGTGTGTGTGTGTGTGTGTGTGTGTGTGTGTGTGTGTGTGTGTGTTTGTGTGTGTGTGTGTGTGTGTGTGTGTGTGTGTGTGTGTGTGTGTGTGTGTGTGTGTGCACTGTGTGTGTGTATGTGTGATGGAGTGATTGAGTTTGTGTTACTGTTTGTCGATTTCCTACGTGAGCCTTGAAGGCTTCGCCTCTTGTTTAAGACTTTATTTTTTAAGACTTTTTGTTCATAGCCTTTGTAAATTGACCCCCATCTTAAGACTTCCTCATTTTTAAGACTGTATTTTTTACATTTAGTCAAGTTTTGACTAAATGTTTTAACGTAGAGGGGGGAATCGAGACGAGGGTTGTGGTGTATGTGTGTGTGTGTGTGTGTGTGTGTGTGTGTGTGTGTGTGTGTGTGTGTGTGTGTGTGTGTGTGTGTCTGTCTGTCTGTCTGTCTGTCTGTCTGTCTGTCTGTCTGTCTGTCTGTCTGTGTGTGTGTGTGTGTAGAGCGATTCAGACCAAACTACTGGACCGATCTTTATGAAATTTGACATGAGAGTTCCTGGGAATGATATCCCCGGACATTTTTTCTTTTTTTCGATAAATACCTTTGATGACGTCATATCCGGCTTTTTGTAAAAGTTGAGGCGGCACTGTCACACCCTCATTTTTCAATCAAATTGATTGAAATTTTGGCCCAGCAATCTTCGACGAAGGCCGGACTTCGGTATTGCATTTCAGCTTGGTGGCTTAAAAATTAATTAATGACTTTGGTCATTAAAAGTCTGAAAATTGTGAAAAAGATTTTAAAAAATGTAAAACGATCCAAATTTACGTTTATCTTATTCTTCATCATTTTCTGATTCCAAAAACATATAAATATGTTATATTCAGATTAAAAACAAGCTCTGAAAATTAAAAATATAAAAATTATTATTAAAATAAAATTTCCGAAATCGATTTAAAAACAATTTCATCTTATTCCTTGTGGGTTCCTGATTCCAAAAACATATAGATGTGATATGTTTGGATTAAAAACACGCTCACAAAGTTAAAAAGAATAGAGATAAAGAAAAGCGTGCTATCCTTCTCAGCGCAACTACTACCCCGCTCTTCTTGTCAATTTCACTGCCTGTGCATCGAGCTGTGGACTGACGATGCTACGAGTATACGCTCTTGCTGTAAAAATGCAGTGAGTTCAGTTTCATTCTGTTAGTTCGACAGCTTGACTAAATGT
>NW_027126336.1:0-1000 GCF_037325665.1 Littorina saxatilis | reverse complement strand
CAGCAATCTCACAGTTACCGTTTATTTGACCGAAATGGATGCCTTACACGTCTGACTTAACCAACATTTTGATTTCAAGCTGAGCTGCAAACAAAACACGAGCAAAAAGTAGAGCAACAAACAAGTGCACTTTTTGAGCTATTTCCTTCTCAGCTGCTGTTAGAATATAGTCCTTCAAGCTGAAAATAGAGTGACAAATAAAGTTCCCTTCTAGTGTGAGTGTGTTGTTGGCCATTTTCGTCTCAGCTCGCAGGTTGTTTTGTTTGAAGAATATGGTGATCTGAGGAGGAAACGATGGCTTTGGGTCAGAACCTGGAGTTGGGGGGGGGGGGGGGTACCGGGTTGCTGATGTATGGGCTGACAGAACGCTTCAGAGAGAGAGAGAGAGAGAGACAGAGAGAGAGAGAGAGAGAGAGGAGAGAGACAGAGACAGAGACAGAGACTGAGAGAGACAGACAGACAGAGAGACAGAGAGAGAGAGAGAGAGAGACAGACAGATAGAGAGACAGAGACAGACAGACAGACAGACACAGAGAGAGAAAGAGAGAGACAGAGACAGAGACAGAGACAGAGAGACAGAGAGACAGAGACAGAGATAGAAAGAGACAGAGACAGAGACAGAGAGAGAGAGAGAGAGAGAGAGAGAGAGAGAGAGAGAGAGAGAGAGAGAGAGAGAGAGAGAGAGAGAGAGAGAGAGAGAGAGAGAGAGAGAGAGAGAGAGAGAGAGAGAGAAATGCGTAATCGGCTTTACTCGCCTGAGATTTCAATTTCGATTTCGCGCTCGCCTCGTCCGTCTCTTATTTATTGCCATCCACAATTCCGCCTGATTTTGAAACGAATGGGAATGGCACTGTCGCGCAACAAGTGGTTGTCCGCCACTCTGTTCATCAATGCTTGAACAAATACCCGAGGGACTAGTGCACAATCTACTACGATTACTGCTCGCATATATACAACTTTTCTGTGGACAAGGAACATTAATTGAGTGCAGAAACTGTGC
>NW_027126335.1:27500-32400 GCF_037325665.1 Littorina saxatilis | reverse complement strand
CCCCCCCTTCCTGGGCCTTCCTCACTCCTGCCATTTCCCTCAAGGCGTTGAAGTTGTTTCCCTTTCAAAACTAGCCTATAATGGGTGTTTTTTTCAACCAAGGTTAATTGAAAAACATAGCGGCACAATTGCCACATCTTTTGTGGAAAGTCCTACGTGTTTTCCTGTATCCTTTTCTACTCATAACCCGTTGTGGACTAAAATAATAAGCTCATAATTAAATAAATAAAAGGGACCGTGTGCAAAGAGTCACGCACAATAATAACTTGCCCTTTGTAACTTTTTTTCAGAGGGCGCCGGGTTTAGGAGTACAACAGTATCATTCTTCCACCTTGCGGGTTTTCATTTTCTCTCGATGTATGATGATGATCATCAGTTCACGCCCTGAGATAACCCCCCAAGTGACTGACACAGCGTGAACAACATGCTGAGAAGCAGCATGTCAAAGTTAGATAAAAAAGGAATCGGCACCTTGTTAGCGACTCATAACGAGGATGTTTACCCGCACTATTCACCTCGGCTCGCACCAAAACCAATTTCTTGTGTCCGCGGAAACGGAAATTTCAGAATTCCTGCCCCGCATCGTAATAAACCCACCTCGAACCCTCATACCAACATCCACCCGACGACCACCACCACCAACCCCTTTCCCCCTCCCATCTCTTCAGTGCTGAACGCTCCCCCCACCTCCGCTCCCCCCTTCCCCATTGCTTGAGAAAAGCATCACTAATCTTTGTTTCTGTATTACATAGACCCTTCTGGAGAGAAAAAAGAGTTGTGCGGAAGACCGGTATTTTGGGGTCATTGAGGACATTAGATAAGTTAAATTGGAACCGTGAGACTCAAAGGTGAACGCCATACCATAACACAAGTCGTTGAGCAGAATGAATTGTCATGTGTCAGTGTGTGTGTGTGTGTGTGTGTGTGTGTGTGTGTGCGTGCGTGCGTGTGTGGGGGTGTGTGAAGGTGAACTATTTTATTTCCATATTCATCACTCGTTATCGATGGTGTTCATGTTCAGATTTTAAACTCTCTCGCCGCACCCGCTGACGCTGAACTTTCAACCCCCATTCAGGCCCACCCAGGGTATATTCCTTGGTCAGCAGACCGAAAAAGGAGGAAAAGGCGATGAAGCATAATCATCCGAGAAAAGGCGATTTGATATTGTCAGAGACTGTAAAGTACACAAAAGAAATGTATAATCTTTTCCTCATTGTCCATGACGACGTGGCGTTTTCTTCAGGCTTTGAATTTTCTTGCGGATGTGATGTGTGTGGGCGTGCGTGCGTGCGTGTAAGGGACCATCTCTCTCCTCATTCCATCATACCCTACACTTCATCTCCACCTTACTTTCGCCTCTTCCTCCCCCCCCCCCCCCCCCTTCTCCTCTGTCCCAACCCCCACCCAGCCGGTCTCTCTCTCTCTCTCTCTCTCTCCTCTCTCTCTCTCTCTCTCTCTCTCTCTCCTCTCTCTCTCTCTTCTCTCTCACTCTCTCTTCTCTCTCTCTCCCTCTCTCTCTCTCTCTCTCTCTCTCTCTCCATGCCTTCAAGTCCTGACCCTCGACCAACTAGATCCTGTTTACTGAACACCCTGATTCGCCCTCCGTCTGTCCAATATCTGTTGTTTATTGCATGGTGTTGGTGGCAAGGGTAAAAGCCAGACTTCTTTGTTGTTCTGACATTCTGTGTGTGATACAAGAGGCTCGGATGTAAAACGCAATATGGTAGGCTTTCTGATCTGATTCAAACACTACCTGATAAGTCTCTCCCCCCCTCTCTCTCTCTCTCTCTCTCTCTCTCTCTCTCTCTCTCTCTCTCTCTCTCTCTCTCTCTCTCTCTCTCTCTCTCTCTCTCTCTCTCTCTCGCTCGCTCGCTCTCTCTCTTATTATTATTGCTTATTTTGTTACCCTCGATAAATAAAGTTCAATTCAATTTAATTCAATTCAATTCTCTCTCTCTCAAACACACACACACACACACACACACACACACACACACACATACACAATTTAACACACACACACTCACACACACTCTCTCTCTTTTTCCTTCCGTCCTCCTTCTCCTCCTCCTCCTTCTCTTCCTCCTTGCCCTCAGGTTTCTGACCCCTCCAAGAACTGGCCTGTTTACTGGACACACTAATCCTCCCTCCATCTGTCCAATATCTGCTGCTTGTTGCACAGTGTTGATAATAAGGGTAAAAGCCAGTCTTCTGGGAAATGACTGAAATAAGAGGCTTGCCGATGATGTACGCAGGTTAGAGAGCCTTGTGCTGAAAAAAAGGAGACAGTTGATTACTCTATACAGTCTCTGTTGGAGTGTTGTGACTGGGTCTCTGACTCTAAGCGCACACGATGTTTCTATCTTTCGCTCCGTCTCAGACAGACCTTGACACAATCTAATTGAATTGAGAACAATAGCCTCTTTCAGTGGGGAAGAACGAAAAGATCAATAGAAAACACGTTTGATTTGAGAGGAAAAAAAACTTCTTAAAATAAAATCACTTCACAAAGCTGAACTTATAAAGTGCCTTCTCAGATGCATACAAT
This sequence comes from Littorina saxatilis, assembly GCF_037325665.1. Classification (NCBI taxonomy): domain Eukaryota; kingdom Metazoa; phylum Mollusca; class Gastropoda; order Littorinimorpha; family Littorinidae; genus Littorina; species Littorina saxatilis. Next base: position 29,852 of record NW_027126335.1, on the reverse strand, counting down.
GATGCAACATCAGAAAGGATTTGTCTCTGAGACACGCACACACACACGCACACGCACGCACGCACGCACGCACGCACGCACGCACGCACGCACGCACACACACACACACACACACACACACATACACACACACACAGGCAGGCAGGCAGGCATACGGACAGACACGCAGGCAGGCAGGCAAGCAGACAGACAGATATCTTGGTTTCGTGGCTATATGACGGGGACAATACAGGCGTGAGGGAGAAGTGCTGACTGTGCGAGACAGAAACAAGCTAGACTTACATGATAAAGGGCACGATTAACCTTTGATGGGTTAAAAGGCGTGATTAACTCTTCCTTCCACTAAGTGCTCAGAAAGGATGGCGAAACATCAAAGTGCTGTCTGTAAGACAGAGACACCAAGGAACCTCGGAATTGCCATAAGCCGTGGCATTATATAATATTCATGATTGAACTAAAAGAACAGATGCAGAGTTGAGAACACTACTTTGCACATTTTTCCTAGCCCAGTCTTGGGTCAGATCGGGTGTTGCAAGTCTACGGTAGGTGCCCTGCCCGAACACGCATTGCTTTTAATTGTAATCCTAAAACAGATAGGCTGTCAACCTTGTCATCCATCTCTGAAATAGACTGATCGTCTGTCAATCTTGTCATCCATCTCTGAAATAGACTGATCGTCTGTCAATCTTGTCATCCATCTCTAAAATAGACTGATCGTCTGTCAATCTTGTCATCCATCTCTAAAATAGACGGATCGTCTGTCAATCCTGTCATCCATCTCTGAAATAGACTGATCGTCTGTCAATCTTGTCATCCATCTCTGAAATAGACTGATCGTCTGTCAATCTTGTCATCCATCTCTGAAATAGACTGATCGTCTGTCAATCCTGTCATCCATCTCTGAAATAGACTGATCGTCTGTCAATCCTGTCATCCATCTCTAAAATAGACGGATCGTCTGTCAATCCTGTCATCCATCTCTAAAATAGACTGATCGTCTGTCAATCCTGTCATCCATCTCTAAAATAGATTGATCGTCTGTCAATTTTGTCATCCATCTCTAAAATAGACTGATCGTCTGTCAATCCTGTCATCCACCTCTAAAATAGACTGATCGTCTGTCAATCCTGTCATCCATCTCTAAAATAGACTGATCGTCTGTCAATCCTGTCATCCACCTCTAAAATAGACTTATCGTCTGTCAATTCTGTCATCCATCTCTAAAATAGACTGATCGTCTGTCAATCTTGTCATCCATCTCTAAAATAGACTGATCGTCTGTCAATCTTGTCATCTATCCCTAAAATAGTCTGATCGTCTGTCAATCCATCTCTGAATCCATCCATCTGTCTGTCCGATATTTATTTCATTCATCCATCCATCTGTCCATTTACCTTGCTTGTGACAATGTGGCGATGAAAGACCGACTTACATCAGCATATGTTGGTCTCATAATAAGAATCACTTTGTGTGTGTGTGTGTGTGTGTGTTAGATTTGCATTGCTCTGTTTTCTGTATGTACGTGTCTTAAGTATTCATGTGGATTGATTTGATCAATCGATCCGTGGATTGGTTGACTTATTGATTTCGTTTTAGATTAGATTGATAGGGTTTAAGATTGAATTGATTGATTTTTTGATTTGATAGAATAACTTTTAGATTGGATTGATTGATATTTAGATTATATTGATTGATTTTTATATTGGAATGAATTGGTTTTAAGATTGGATTGATTGATTTTTTAGATTGGATCGATTGATTTTTGGATTAGATCAATTGGATTTTAATTGGATTGATTGATTTTTTTTATATTGGATTTATTGGTTATTGGATTGGATTGATAAAATTGTACACGATTCGCTAATATAATCTCCACTTTTTCTCTGTGTGTTTTCAGGGGGGACCGAGCAACGCGCAACAGTATTACCCCAACCCCTACGGGCCCCACTATGCCTCCGCCCCCCAGTACCCCTCCCACCATCACCCCCATCCCCACCCGGCCCCCCACAACGTCCACCCGCACATGCACTCGGGTATGCCCCATATACAGTCCCCTCCCCCTCACACCTGTACCAACCACGCACCCGTTCATTCTTCAGGTGAGTACATGTTTTGACTCTGTGTGTGTGTGTGTCTGTGTGTCTGTCTGTCTGTCTGTCTGTCTGTCTGTCTGTCTGTGAATAGCATCGCTCGTGTGCACACCTAAATGTTGTTCACGCTGTGTCAGTCTGGAGGGAAATAAGTGTGTGTTCGTGTCTGTCTGTCTTTCTGCCTTTTATAATTATGAGGAGCATCGTGTGCATTTTTTTGGAGGAGAGAAAAGAAACGTGTGTCTGTCTGTCTGTCTGTCTG
>NW_027126335.1:0-22500 GCF_037325665.1 Littorina saxatilis | reverse complement strand
AGAACCGCGCTATTCTATCAGTCAGTCTCTCATGTTTAACACACGGTTTCGGTGAGTTGAGAATAGCGCAGTTTGACCCTATGCCCAGTCGTTGTGGAGTATTGTTTGTCTGGAAGCTAGGTGGGTTGAAAGTGGTTGCACGTGTGGAGCGAAAAGACTTGTCCGAAAGGTCAAGAGATGGGGGAGGAAAGATGATAATGGACGGTTTATTGGTGACTGTTGGGCGATGGCGATGTTACGCCTTCTGTGTCCTTCTTGCTGGTGACTGACCTCTCCAACTCGCCGAGGCCGGAATGTGGGTGACTGGGTGTCAGTAATGGCATGGGTGGCAAGGGTTTGGGGCAAAACTTTGTGAATATTAAACATTGTTTCGACTCTGTCATATGAATCATGCCTCTCTGTAGACCTGAGGCCGAGATGTGGGAGACCAAATGTCATTAACGGCATGCGTGGGTGGGTATTCGGCAAGAAATTGTGAATATTGAACATTGTTTCGACTCTGTCATATGAATCATGCCATCACAGCAAAAGCGTGTGAATTTCCACACAGTGGTAAACAGGGGGGACTCTCTTTCGACCTGAGGGCAAAATGTGGGTGACCGAATGTTATTAATGACATGCGTGGAAGCGTATTCCGCAAAAAACATGTGAATATGAATTGTTTCGACTCGGTCATATGACTGAATCATGCCCTTCACATTTGCACACGTCATAACAAACTGTAAACATCCAAGAAACCAAGGGACGTTGGCATTTTTTGGATAAAACATTTTAAAGAAGACAAAAATGTATTTGAAAATCCACACAATATGGTGAAGGGAGGTCACTCTTTGGGCCCGCCAAAACACGTCGCAGGTGTCCTTTTATGTAAGGTCCTCTTATATGTAAGGTCCTCGTTGGCGAAGACGGAAAGAGTATCTGGAGAAGAAGAAAAAAATCTGTCAATTCATTGTGAGGGCTAGAGTTTCTCTTCGTCTGTTAATTCTTCGGCATCACTCATATCATTCTCAAACCTCTGCGTAGAGCCATCTTTATGCATTGACACTGTGTAATAATAATTGTATGTTCTCCCCCCCCCCCCCCCCCCCCCCCGCGGGTTAGGGGGAAGACTTTACCCGATGCTCCCCAGCATGTCGTAAGAGGCGACTAACGGATTCTGTTTCTCTTTTTACCCTTGTTAAGTGTTTCTTGTATAGAATATAGTCAATTTCTGTACAGATTTTAGTCAAGCAGTATGTAAGACATGTCAAGTCCTTTGTACTGGAAACTTGCATTCTCCCAGTAAGGTACTGTACTACGTTGCAAGCCCCTGGAGCAAATTTTTGATTAGTGCTTTTGTGAACAAGAAACAATTGACAAGTGGCTCTATCCCATATCCCCCTTTCCCTGTCGCGATATAACCTTCGTGGTTGAAAACGACGTTAAACACCAAATAAAGAAAGAATGTTCTGCTGGATCTCCAGAGCCGTTGAATTTAGTCTTTCCGAATTTTCTCAGAGATGCCGTACGTCTGAAAATGTGTGACAGTTCACTTGTTTGCAGCAGCCTTCTTTGGCCAGTCAATTTCCTCTTCGCCTCCTCCTCCTCCTCTTCAATTTTTACCTTGGCGTCTTTTTAGAGGCTCAAAAACATCCTCCGTTCTGTCGTCGTCTATGTTCGCGAAGGAAGGTGGGGCAGGCTGTCGGAGAGAGGGATTCAGACATGGCGTCTGCAACATTGCTGCGAATTTGGCGTCTTTGCATTGGGTCATCCGGGCCTGCCGCCGGCCCGTATTGGCTGTCTCGTGCACCCTGATCCGTCAGGATCGCCGAGTCGCCTGTGCCACGAGAAGAGCGACGAGAAATGCTCGAGAAATGTCGTCCACGCAGACGAGACTAGGGCCCCCCGCCGGCAGACGTAGCCGTTAAAAAAAGGAGGAGAAGAAAAAAGAAAAATAGGGAAAAGGGAGTTTGTGATGACCCTATAGATCTGGCTTGAGACGGTGTATACAGTACGTGGACGAACGCTGGCTCTAAATGAGTTATTTGTCGACTGTAAAGACAAAGTGAAGCGAGAGGATAGGAGAGTTAACTTTCTTGGTCTTCGTCTTGTGTTTTCTGGTGTGTCTTGTCCCGTTTGGTGTCCTAGCTGTTGTTAGATATATCCGAAAGCCTTCCAAGACGACAGTTTAGTTGTTTAAGGATAAAAATCTGAAACCGAATGTTATTGTTAATGCAAAGTTTGTTTATTTCGAGTTTTCGGCTAAATTGAAACTGCCTTCAATTAACTTTCGTATTACAAATCATAATTCAGATACGATTTTTCACAGAATGTGCGTCCGTTTCCTTTACCAAACGGTAGTTTTTCACAACACCAATGGTCAATTTGTCACCATGCTAGTTTTTGAGTTGAAGGAAAAGCAACGGCTAAGAGATTGTGCAACCTTGTGCACACACAGCGAAAACTAGGCGACGCCAATGAATTGCGCACACCAATCTGTACACACAGAGGAAACAGTCCCCCCCACACACACACATACACAGACACTCACAATTGTCTCCCCGTCTCCTCCCGACCGTCACACTCCCCTTAAAAAAAAAAATTTTTTAAATAAAAATTGCGTGTAGTTCCTCACAGTTGAGGAATGCTGTAATAATGAAGGGCGCCAGACGATAAGAAAAGAGCTTCCTCCGACGCTCATTATGTCAAGTTTGGCACGCGCCAGCAACGACGCGTCTCGCCAAGCATTTTCCTCCTGCAGTCTCTTCGTGCACAGGATTGTAAATTATGTCGTGCACAGGATTGTAAATTATGTCGTGCACAGGATTGTAAATTATGTCGTGCACAGGATTGTAAATTATGTCGTGCACAGGATTGTAAATTATGTCGTGCACAGGATTGCACATTATGTCGTGCACAGGATTGCACATTATGTCGTGCACAGGATTGCACATTATGTCGTGCACAGGATTGCACATTATGTCGTGCACAGGATTGCACATTATGTCGTGCACAGGATTGTACATTATGTCGTGCACAGGATTGCACATTATGTCGTGCACAGGATTGTAGATTATGTCGTGCACAGGATTGCACATTATGTCGTGCACAGGATTGCACATTATGTCGTGCACAGGATTGCGCATTATGTCGTGCACAGGATTGTACATTATGTCGTGCACAGGATTGTACATTATGTCGTGCACAGGATTGTACATTATGTCGTGCACAGGATTGCACATTATGTCGTGCACAAGATTGTACATTAAGTCGTGCACAGGATTGCAAATTATGTCGTGCACAGGATTGCACATTATGTCGTGCACAGGATTGCACATTATGTCGTGCACAGGATTGCACATTATGTCGTGCACAGGATTGCACATTATGTCGTGCACAGGATTGCACATTATGTCGTGCACAGGATTGTAAATGTCGTGCACAGGATTGCACATTATGTCGTGCTCATTATTGGCCACGATGCAACTATACTGACTTCTTCGCTATGGAGGGGGTGGGGTGGAGGTTCTATTCAGTATTGACTGCCTTGGTATGGAAGGCTGGCATGCCCCCCGCGGGTTAGGGGGAAGAATTTACCCGATGCTCCCCAGCATGTCGTAAGAGGCGACTAACGGATTCTGTTTCTCCTTTTACCCTTGTTAAGAGTTTCTTGTATAGAATATAGTCAATGTTTGTAAAGATTTTAGTCAAGTAGTATGTAAGAAATGTCAAGTCCTTTGTACTGAAAACTTGCATTCTCCCAGTAAGGTCATATATTGTACTACGTTGCAAGCCCCTGGAGCAAATTTTTGATTAGTGCTTTTGTGAACAAGAAACAATTAACAAGTGGCTCTATCCCCTCTCCCCCCCCTTTCCCCGTCGCGATATAACCTTCGTGGTTGAAAACGACGTTAAACACCAAATAAAGAAAGAAAGAAGGAGGGAGGGGTGAGGGACTGAGTAGGTATATATCTCGTTCGTTATGATTATAGGGGGGGGGGGGGGGGGTACTATTTGATGTCCTCGGTATGGGGGGGGGGGGGGGGAATGTAGGATTTCTGTATAAGGGGGGGGGGGGCTGGGACGGACACTGTGAAAGGGGAAGGAGGGAGGGGGCGAGGGAAGGAGTTGGCATAAATCTTATTCGTCTCTGGTGCAAGGCAGTGCCAGTCTGTGTGAAAGGGGATGGGATTAAGGGGGGGGGGGGGGAGGGTAGAGATTGGCTTCGCGACAAATTTCCAACCCAAGATTATGATCATAGGACAAGGTTGACTTCACTGCAATTTCCTGTTGGGTGTTGTTTAGCGTGTCGCTAACTTAGCTCTGCGATTTTTTCTTTGTTTTCTATTTCTCTTTCATGTCTTTCCCTCGTAAGATTGGCTGGCTTCTTGGCAGTTTCTCTGTGTTTTCTTCTGTTGCCGCCCAGACTTTTGGGGGCAATTGTTTTGTCTTGATAGTGAGTTGCAGGATAAGCTTAATTTATGTGTTGTTATTTCCTGTTTTGTGGCTGATTTACTTTCTGCCGCCATCTTGCCCAAGCTGGCTTCATGGCATGATGTGTTGCCAGGAAGGCTTTTTGACTGCTGTTGGGGTGAATTGTGCGACAGGGCTGAATTTACTGTATGGTTTTGTCTGTATTGTTTGTGGTGTTGCAAACTGACCAATGTTTCACATGATGATGAATGTTGTTTAACGCCCTTGCGGGTAAACCATTCGGGGCATGTTCCCTTGTGTTACCCCGACTTTCAAGTTGTCACCAATGGGAGCATCTCGTTACTCCCCCGTATCGTTATTCCCCCGCCTCGTTACTCCCCCGTGCCTTTTTATTACACTTAAGTAATGCAGTTATTACTTAATTGAATTTTCAAGAGAGAGAGAGAGAGAGAGAGAGAGAGAGAGAGAGAGAGAGAGAGAGAGAGAGAGAGAGAGAGAGAGAGAGAGAGAGAGAGAGCATGTTTAAAGAACTTACAACTGTCAGATCTGCCTGTACATTCGTGTACAGTACATCTTTGAAAAAAAAGTATATATTTTAAGCAGAAGAGATACGGGGGGGTAACGAGATGCTCAGCTCGTTACTCCCCCGTATCGCTACTCCCCCGGCTCAATACTCGCCATTTTGTCTGCAGGTTGACCTCTTCGCAACGTACGCCTTGTTGGTCTTTTGCTTACTGGACTTAGTGCTCTCTGGCGTGGTTGTATGCTGTACAAAGAGGTTGACGTAATACGCTCTGTTTTGAATTCCATCATAACAACAACAACAACAACAACAACAACCAACCAACCAACCAACCAACCAAACGACCAAACGAACAAACAAACAAACGGAATTTCTCTTTAAATGCTTGCGATTTCTTCATTGTTGCTGAATGTGTCTCGGGCTTTTCGGTGAAGCCTCGTTACTCGGCGAATTCAGCTGAGGTTGCAGACGACAAACGAAAAAGTAGGTCCCCTTATGTCTCGGAACGACATCTCTATTTACAGCTTTCAGACTGTTAGGACGGTTGTAGTCTAGACTGCCGGCGTGCGTTTTGTGACGAGTTCGCCCCGCGGGTTAGGGGGAAGAATTTACCCGATGCTCCCCAGCATGTCGTAATAGGCGACTAACGGATTCTGTTTCTCCTTTGACCCTTGTGAAGTGTTTCTTGTATAGAATATAGTCAATGTTTGTAAAGATTTTTAGTCAAGCCGTATGTAAGAAATGTTAAGTCCTTTCATACTGGAAACTTGCATTCTCCCAGTAAGGTCATATATTGTACTACGTTGCAAGCCCCTGATTAGTGGTTTTGTGAACAAGAAACAATTAACAAGTGGCTCTATCCCATCCCCCCCCCCCTTTCCCCGTCGCGATTATAACCTTGAACGGTTGAAAACGACGTTAAACACCAAATAAAGTAAAGAAAGAAAGTTTTGTGACGAGTACATTAGAACGGCAAATATGTGGCTGTAGAGCCTAGTAAGATTTGAGATAACTTGTTTCATTCCTCCTTTTCCTGGACGCCTCCATCTCCCCTTTGCAGTGTCCCCTCTAGCCATGGTTGCCGCCTGGTTAAATGAATTCAAATAATGTTGACTAGATATTAATGGATTGCGTCCAATTTCTAGCTCACGTCGGAATCTTCTTTTCTTTTTCAAAAGACTTACCCAAAATCATTAGCAGTCAGAGGCTCATGTTTCTCTGAAATGGCCCTCTTTTGGAAGACGACAGCAAAGGCAAACACACGGCTGTCTAGTTGTTTCTTCTGCTGTCGTAGATTTTGATACCGTCGCAAAACTGAAATTCTGCTCTCCATTCAACTGTTCTACCGTCTTGCTGTCTCGACGGAAAGAAGACACATTAATGTATGTCACACACGTGACCACGCACGCACGCACACACCCACACACAAACACACACACACACACACAAATATTATGACACACACACACACACTTACACACACACTAACACACATACACACACCCACACTAACACACTAACACCACACCCATATCATATCCAACTGCCCGGCGGCGTTTCTTCATATAGACCGCAACTTCTGCATTATCATGTTCCGAGCATCAATCACAACTTGAAACGTTATCTTCCTCTCTCCTCCCTTTCTCCGTGATCCACCCTGGATAATCCTGGTGGGAAGACAAAAGAAAGAATTTGCTGAATCAGCTCAGTGTTTGCTTGTGAAAGTCTTCGTGTCATGTCTCTTTTCCGGGGGTGTTCTCTATAGTTTCTTCGTCGTTTTTGTCATCTTCGCCGTCGTGGAAAAGCCGTCGACATTATTTTCATCGGCGTCGTTGTCCTCCTCCTCCTCCATCTCCTCCTCAGAGAGAGAGAGAGAAAGAGAAAGAGAGAGAGAGAGAGCGAGAGAGAGAGCGAGAGAGAGAGAGAGAGAGAGAGAGAGAGAGAGAGAGAGAGAGAGAGAGAGAGAGAGTTTGAGGGGGGGGGGGGGTTAAACCAACTGAAAACAATGCAGAGAGAAAAGAGAAAAGAAAGATCTGCCAGGTTCAGGGTCTAGTAATGGTGTGAAGAACTTGGATTATTTCAGTTTACAACAATCCTCCTGTAAAATATTCGAATATCTGGCTGATGCTTGGGCTACGCTCCACGTTAGGTTAAGAATCATGAGTTTTCTTGGTCGTCATTAGTTAAATTGTGTTGTTTGTAGACAGACCGAGACTAGATAAGAGTGAACGAATGGCTGTAAAACGTGGTCGTCATCAACTGTGTTGATTGTTTGCTGACCGAGATGACATGAGATTGTATTCATTAATGACCGTAAAAGGCACACTCCTTCTCGGCTCAACTTCTCAGATATGGCCAGGCTTTTGCTTGGGATATTATAACACAATGCCTCCACTTGGTCACATACCAAAAATTGAACAGCCTCGGTGCTCTCTGTGGAATTTGTTATGAATTAATTTGGTAAAACCCACTTGAAGCAAAATCTAAACAACAAAGTGACTGTGATGAGATGAACAAAGTTAAAAAAAATATATAAAAAAATATCTGTACTCACCGATGCAAGAACTGCACAAGACAGTACGAATTTTCGCTTCCACTTGGAGCATTTAACAAAAAATAATTCATAAAAAAAACCCTCACCACAGGAAGCAGTCAGGGTGTTGAATTTTGGTATGTGACCAAGTGGAGGGATGACTTATCTTATCCCGTGTAAAAGCGTGGTCTGGTCTGAGGCGATGAGCTGAGCTGTTTTCACGAGGACTGTACCGTTAATGTGGGTGTTATCACTTACGTACTTTGTTGGTTTGCTGGACAAGATACAATGAAATGGGTGAATGGCCTTTTCTGTTCCCTAACCTCTTTTTGCACAAAGACGTCGTGTCTTTGGGGTCAGTGACCAGTTATAAGAGGCTTTTCACACCGCGCTCTCTGTGCTTGTCTGTCTCTCTCTCTCTCTCTCTCTCTCTCTCTCTCTCTCTCTCTCTCTCCCTCTCTTTTTTTTTTTATTTTTTTTTTATTTTTTTTTTTTTTTTTTTTTTTTTGTTTTTTGTTTTTTTTGTTTTTTTTGTATTTGCCAAGCACATCATTGTGGGGCTTTTAATCAGTAACATGCATCCGTCTACAATGTATCATCATTCATCCTTCAACATGTATCATAAATGGCAAGTATAAATATATATATACAACATTAAGACATAACAGACAGACGAGAGAGAGAGAGAGAGAGAGAGAGAGAGAGAGAGAGAGAGAGAGAGAGAGAGAGAGAAAGAGAGGGAGAGAGAAGGTTAGAGAGGAAGAAAGAGAGAGAGAGAGAGAGAGAGAGAGAGAGAGAGAGAGAGAGAGAGAGAGAGAGAGAGAGAGAGAGAGAGAGAGAGAGAGAGAGAGAGGCGGGGGTGGGGGTGGGTAATGATGGTGGTGGTATCATTTATAATGTATACTTTTTTTTTTTTTTTTTTTTTTTTTTTTTTTTTTTTTTTTTTCTTCTTCAAATTATCAAACGTTCCATGAACAAACTTCACCTCGTCTCGACTTATACAGTACTCACAATCTTCTAATGTACATTTCATTTTCCAATATACTATTCAAATCGTATCTATCACCATACTTATATTTACTAATACACATTTTTGCAATCAAAATAATGTGATTAATTACCTTATTATTTTGGCATATATTATTAGGTTGATAACCAAACAAGATATCTTGTTCTGAGAGGTGCACATTTAATCCTGTATTTCTAAAAATATAATGGACAACATTTTCCCAAAAGCACGTCAACTTCTCACACTGCCAAAAAAAGTGTTCAACATAATCAATGTGTTTACAAAATGTACATACTTTTGTTTCTCTAATTTTCATTTTATTTAATAATATATTCGTGGGATAAATATTATGTAAAATTTTCCATTGTAACAATCTCAATCTTTCTTCTTTTGTACATTCGCTTGCTAACAGCCAATAATTGTGATCTAGTTTAACCTGATATTTATGTAACCAAAATGTAACAGCGCAAGGCTCGCTCGCTTTAGACTGGACTATCAGCATGCGAAACTTTCTCGCGGAAGGGTTAGTGATCACAGGGTTCCGCGTGTCAAGGTCATTATTGTGTTCGCCTGCTCGCGGGCTGGCTGTGTTTTTGCGAAGTGCAAGCGCTCGCACAGCGGTCTTCATTGCGCCGTACTCAAAAAATCTAGAGGGACTGTATCCTATCTTTGTGCACAGCTGGTTAAAAGGAATCATATCTCCGTTATCCCAAATATCTTTCACCGTATCTAAGTGTGCTTCTATCCATTTTTTAAAATATAAGCTTTTATTTTTATACATCACATTTATATTGTTCCATAAACATTGATCACCAAAGCGATCTTCTCTCTCATAAATCAATGCTTTATTATGGATCCATTTTAAGAGAACTTCTTTCCAAAAGTTTGATCGAATGCATTCAATACCTTGAAACAGTTTTAGTGGTGTTGTGGCTTTAAAACAAAGTAAATTTCTTCCCAATACCTGATAAAGACTTAATGGAATCGTTGTCCACGGTTCATATTTTCGTTGTTGAAGTTTTGCTGCCCATGTGAGTAAAAAAGAAGTCTGCATATCGTGGACGTTTATCATGTTAATACCACCTTCTTCCACCACATTACACAATACATTTCGTTTAACTTTTTCAAAGGCTTTTGTATTTGAATACTTCCTTTTCCAGAGAAATCTGAACAAAATAGTATTCAGCTTATCGAGAACTTTAACAGGGGCAAGAAGCGCCTGCATAGCGTAAACAAATTGTGAAACTAAGAAGGACTTAATAATACACAATTTGCCGCTTATACTTAAATTCCTTCTTGACCATCTGCAAATGATTTGTTCAACTTTTTCAAGTCTTTTGGACCAATTTTCCATAATTTCAGAGGCCGGGATGTCATTTTTAAAAATAATTCCCATGATTTTAACCTGGGTATTCCATTTAATATCGCAATATTTCTCTTGACAGTTTTTACGCGATCCCAACCACATTGCTTCCGTTTTACTTTTATTTAATTTTAAGCGAGATATATTGGAGAAATCATCAATGATTTCCAAAACCGTTTCCATGTCGTTTTTATCTTGAAGTAAAACAGTTATATCATCGGCGTACATAGCCAGTTTCAGGATACGCGATGTTTGTTCTGCAAAATCTACATCTGGTAAGGCAAATCCTTTAATATTGGGGTGACTTCGGATTTTGATTGCTAATAATTCTACAGCAAGCACGAAGGCCAAAGGTGAGAGGGGACATCCCTGACGGATTCCGGAATTCACACTTATTTCTTCCGAAATCCAGCCCATATAATTTATGCAGCTCGTGGTGTTTGTCATTAGAACTTTAATCCATTTCACAAATTTTTCGCCAAAACCAAATTTTTTAAAGGACCAGACCACATAGTCTTTTGAGATGGAATCGTAGGCTCGGGCGTAGTCAAGGGCAAGTAATATACCGGGTTGATTTCTTTCATTTGCGTAATTAATGACATCATCGATTAATCTAATCAAGTTACTTGCCTTTCTTCCCTTAATAAATCCTGTCTGATCTTCCGACACGAGGTCAGAAATAACACCAGATAAGCGCTGCGATAAACATTTTGCCAGCATTTTATAATCTGTATTGGTTACAGATATAGGTCTCCAATTCTTAAGGCTATCTCTCGGCAAATCTTTACCCTTATGAATTAACGTGATAACTGCTCTTTTCTGAGTATCTGACAATTCACCGACTCTAAATGCATTTTGAAGGGAATTAACCACCATATTTTTTACTTTAGGCCAAAAAAATTTCATGAAACTTGTAGTCAATCCGTCTAAACCTGGTGACGAACCATTTTTTAATAGATACAGCGCCCTGCCGATTTCTAACACGGTAAAATCAGTTTCCAAAACATATTTGTGTTCGTCATTTAACTGAGGAATATTTAAATTAAGAACTTTACTTTCAGCATCCTCCTCAACAAAATTCCCATTTTTATCAAACACGTTATTGTAAAATCTCACTTGCTCCTGTAAAATACCTTTTTGCGTCGTTATCTGAGAGCCATTTTCATCAATTAATCTGTCCATAAATTTTAAATTAGCTTTCACTTTTTCCATATTTAGAAAATATTTTGTATTCTTTTCACCTTCTTCGATATATTTTTCACGGGATCGAATTTGAGCACTCTTTGCCTTTTGAATATCATATATTTCCAACTTTGCTTTTAATTTTTCCTTTTCAACAATAAATGTTGAATTTTCAGGGTGCATGGATATCTGTTTATCTAATTGATTCAAATCCTTTTGCATTTGTTGTTGGTCTACAACTGTTTGCCGTTTTTTACATTTACTATAGTCAATAGAAAATTCTTTAATTTTTATTTTACATAGGTCCCATTTAACTTGTGAATCAAAATCAAGATACTCGTTGTCATAATTCTCCAAAAAGGTGTTTAAACCTTCAACAAACACTCTATCTTTCAATAAACTGTCGTTAAATTTCCAGTATGACGGGCCTCTCTCCATATGAGTCAGACTGTATTTCATTCTAACCATTCTATGGTCGCTCTGGGCAACGGATTGAATTTCGCACTCATGTGCACGATTTAAAATGTTATCCGACACAAGTATATAATCCAATCTTCTTGCTATGAAAGGAGTTTTCCGGTACCATGTAAACTCCTTGTCGTCTCCATGTGCCAAACGCCACAAATCGTTTAATGCACATTTAGTCAACATCGTCTTAAACATTTCAACATCTGTGTTATTATGCTTTCCGCCGCTTATAATATCTAATTGATTATCAAGTACACAATTAAAATCTCCACAGACAATTTTTTTCTCATAAATTCGCTCATTTAGACAGTTGGAGAGGAATTCGTAAAAAAGCCTTTTCTCATGAACTTCATTTGGACTGTAGACGTTAAAAATATATATACTTTCTTCATCTGCGTGGATTTCCAATTCAAGCACTCTTTTAGATTTTACAACACATGCAACGTCATAAGGAAAGGATTTTTTCACTAAAATGACTTGTCCAAGACTATGGCTGGTAGAGGAAACGTGGAAGATTTTCCCTCCCCATTCCCTTTCCCACTGTTCAACGTCACTGTCTGTTATGTAGGTTTCCTGCAAACATACAATATCAAATCCATTCTTTTTAAGATTATGAAAAATAGTTTTGCGTTTTGTCCTGTTCCGTAAACCATGTATGTTTATCGAACAGACTGATAAAGCCATGGCGAAGGTAGATTACATATTGTTGAAATCACGATCAAAATTCAGAGTCCGTGGGGCAAGCCAGGGTGGAAGAAAAAAAAACACATACGGTCAAGACACAAGGTCGAGGCACGTGTCAACCCCACACGCTGTGCGGCGTGTTTTCGTCACGGTCTTCGCACACACTTTCTATGTCAGAGTTGTCAACATTGGCTGAGTCTGTTTTCTCACGTGCAGCGTCAGTGCGTGTCATCTTCACTAAGTTTTGGTCTGCAGGGGGGGAATCCCTGAGTCTCTTGCCTGGTGTGTAAGATCTTGACCTAGGGAAGGCCAAGGTTGACTGCTGTGTGCATGGTCGGCTTTTCCGCGTCTTGGCAGTTGTGTTGACTCGACCTGTGTCCTCGGACTGGGAGTGGTTGGGGTTGGCTTCTGTCGTTGTGGTTGTGATAGGAGTGGCGAGGATAGTGCTACCGGTATCCACGTCTTGGTCCTGAGGGGTGGCATCTGTGTTCTTCCCCTGTGTTGGTTCATTGCTGTCGGTGTCGGTGTCATTTGGGAAGGCGTCGCAGTGCGGGTCTCCCCTTCTGTGACCCGGTTTGTGACAATCAAGACAAATGACGTCATTTCTGAAGTTCGAGGCTGTATGACCCTGCGTGAGGCACCGCCCACACGTTCCTTGTTGGATTCTACGTTCTTCTTTCTGTTCGAAGTGGTAGATGGACGCTTTAAAGTTTCCCAGGTTTACCCTTGCTGGGAGAGGACGATCGGGAACCTCGACGTAAATGAAACGTCGGCCGGTCAACCAACGGGTAAGCCCACCGTTTTCATCCCTATCTTTTTCCATGTATAGCTCTGAGCGGGGTTTCCCCCCTACCTTTTGGATCATAGCGAGGATTTCCTTGTTGCTGAATGAGATTGGGAGATTCCCAATTGTAACTTTCGTTGTTTTAAGCTCCTTTTCTCCATCTTGGGTTTGGATGATGAAGGGATTTTTGTCCCTGAAGCTCACGGTGACCCCTCGTAGTGCCACCCCGTTGAGCAGAAGCTTTAATCGCGTTGCCCTAGACTTGGGGTATATTCTCCATAGTGCTCCGAGCCTCTGTGCACCGAGAATGGTGTCATGTCCAGTTTTTCGTTCACATGCGCTGCATATCTCATGAACCGTGTAAGGCTTGTCTGATTCTGTAGGCAGATGTTTGTGTTGAACAAAAACAGGTTGGATAGTGTCTGAATTTTGGGTATACGCGGCCATCTTGAAACAAGGACGAAGCCGGTCGCTGCCGATTGAATCGGCGGAAAAACACACAAAAGACAGTACCTTTAAACGAGCAAAAAACAGTCTTGTACGTCGCTGGGACTGTATGTAGACTAGCTACGGCCGAGAAGCTGGTGTAGGTCCACTTTTGAAAGGTTGTAGACCCAAAACACTGGAGCTCTCGAAGAAGGGGCAGTCTGACATCAGACGCGCAACATTCTTACTTTCACTTTGGCAGAGACAGCCCCCTCGCCGTCTAGCTCTCTCTCTCTCTCTCTCTCTCTCTCTCTCTCTCTCTCTCTCTCTCTCTCTCTCTCTCTCTCTCTCTCTCTCTCTCTCTCTCTCTCTCTCTCTCTCTCTCTCTCTCTCAAACATAAACTTTCTCGTCCTCCGAATCAGATTCAAACCTACTTGTTCATAGCCTGTTCATGTTTGTGAGTTTGTTGTGTGTGTGTGTGTGTGTGTGTGTAAGAGAGAGACAGACAGACAGACAGAGGTAGAGTGCGCGAGTATGCTCATGCCTGTGTATGTGTGTGTGAGAGAGAGAGAGAGAGAGAGAGAGAGAGAGAGAGAGAGAGAGAGAGAGAGAGAGAGAGAGAGAGAGAGAGAGAGAGAGAGAGAGAGAGCTAGACGGCGAGGGGGCTGTCTCTGCCAAAGTGAAAGTAAGAATGAGTCAGAGGGTAAAACACACGTATCTGATTTGGAACAGGAAAAACGTTGAAATGGAGTGGGGAAAAAAAGTAACATTCAGTCATTGTTACCTGTGATGGAATGTTTCCCCGTCGCCCTATAGGTCAGCACCTTACTTTTTGCCTCAGTAGGAAAACCACATGCTGTCATGGAGTGTTTTGAGTCAACCCAGAATGATACTGACCTCGTTTAACACAAGAGAGGACACAGTCAATGGGTGGAGTGGGCGGGTTGTTGGGCGGATTGACACATTCCGAAAAATAACTCGGTATAGTTTGTATGGGTTGTGAAAGAGTGAATTCCCTTGCTATTACTCGGACAAACATTGGAGGGGCCAATCACTAGCGAGGACAGGAGCACGGGTGAATTTGAGAAAAAGCAACGGCATGCACTCCTTCAGTACCCATACAACCCAGTCGGAGTCATTTCCGAAAATCGTCTGTTTTCATACAGAAGGTCATCTCCGGTCAACCGCTGCAAGAGACTGACTAAAGGAAGTGTTGTTGTTGTTGTTGTTGTTGTTGTTGTTGTTGTTGTTGTTGTTGTTGTTGTTGTTAAGATCATGCTGGTATTGGACTATAATACATGGGTGAAAGTAGCCCGTCAATTGACTGAAATCCGTCAAGTCTGAAAATAAGTCTGACGGAAATTCCGTCAATCCGCAATTTTTATTAAATTAAAAATTTTTAAGCGGAACGCGTTTTCGAACTGCTATGCGGTAAACCCCGTAGGTGAGGTTTCTTCGCTTTCGGATTCGCTCTGCATCACGATAAAAAAAAAGTTCTCGCGTTTTGGCAGGCATTACGAAGTGGTGACACGATTTCTGCGACAAAGATACCGGTTTTGACGGAAAACGCATGGACAGATCTTATTGATGCTGGTCTAGCCAACAAATGGCGATGGGACTGGTTGGAGTTCATGAAACTAAAACTGTGTGTGATAAGTTTGGTGCTTGAAACTCAAGTGCTTTTCCTTGAGAACTTTGCACTATAAGAGATGCTACTGCTTAGTTGCTACTTTGTGCAGTGCTACATCATGCTGTTTGCATGTGTGACATTCTGTTTCATCATTTATTTCAATGCCTGTCTGGCAATGTTTGCTTCTTATAATTAAATATTTCGAACTTTTATTTCAGTTGTTCAGTTGTTCAGTTTCTATTTCATTTAGTAATTGGCTGTTGTCAATGTTAATTGTTATCAATTGTGTCGTTGTGTTGGAAGATGCAAGTGTGAAAAGATACACAAGAAAAATGATTACTTCTGTGAATTGTTTTGATTTTGTTTACCCTTTTTACCATATCATTAGAATCTGAAGGTATTTTTTTTTACCTGCATGATAGTGACAAAAAGTGTATTTTTTTGCCAGGAAAGGCCACAAAATCACAATGTATAATGCAAAAATTCGTTTTCGGCCGGGGGGCGTTGCCCCCCTGGACCCCCTAACGGGGCCCTGCCCCGTACCCCGCCAAAGCATGGGCGGCCCCTGGACCCCTGCCTCAAAAAATGTTCAGTCAATTTGATTTTCATAGGTTTCACCCATTACAATAACAACGGAACTTATACTGCCTCCTTGAATGCAAGGTAAAGGGATGCTCCTCTTCAGTGATAATTAAACAGTAGTCGCGGCCTCTTCGTGGAGACCAAGGAAGACAAAATACAACAACATCAGTATCGGGTGTGTAGGTGTTGTTGTTCTTTCTCGTATAACTTCACGTGGTATTATAACTGAATCAGTTCAAGACCTGTCCTCGGTCGGCCAAAATGACATCCAACAGGCATTGGCTTCCGTGACGTCTCAAGGACAGATGACAATTTGCTCATCCTTTACACCCCCCCCCCTCTCCCCTCCCACCCCCCCCCCCACCAACGCCCCCTTCTCCTCCCATGTTTCCCTTTCACCTCTTTGTTCAATATTGACTCTCCCTCTCCTGCTAACTGGTGACCCATTGCCATCTTTTGTCAGCCAATCATGCTTAGTGATCGTGTGTTGGGATTAGGTGAAGTGGATGGGAGGGATGCCCTGTGTGTGTGGAGACAAATCCTAAAGTCAAAAAAGGTAAGGGCTGAGATGTATCTGCTCTTACTCTCTTTGCTGAAGTGCTTAGGGAAGGGAATGATACGTATCTTATGTCTTGGGTAAACAGTGTATATTGTTACTTCTGTCTGTTTTCGTAAGGAGGGGTGTGTGGAGGGGAGGGGGATATGGGGATGAGTTGAAGAGATAAACAATATTGAGGGCATCAGTATGTAGTTCTCTCTGTCTCTCTCTCTGTCTCTCTCTGTCTCTCTCTCTCTCTCTCTCTCTCTCTCTCTCTCTCTCATATTACACACACACACACACACACACACACACACACACACACACACACACACACACACACATATATATATTTATATATACTAGATGATTACCCGCTTCGCCGGGTACCGGCTTCGCCGGGATGATCGCGTTCTCCGGCTTCTATGAATATCCGGCTTCGCCGGGAAGAAGTAGAGCCGAATACCCGGCTTTGCCGGGTGAGTGGCGCACCGTACGCCGGCTTCGCCGGGTACTCGGCTTTGCCGGTTGAGTGGCGCACCGTACGCGATTGACGCCACACGAAGGAAGGGAGATAAACGCGCAAAACACTGGAGAAGATAAGGAAGAGTTACTGGGAATGGATGACCAGATTGTGTCCGGGGTCTACCTGAATAGGACTGGATGGCCGAGTGGTAACGCACTTACGCTCGGAAGCGAGAGGTTGCGAGTTCGACCCTGGGTCAGGGCGTTAGCAATTTTCTCCCCCCTTTCCTAACCTAGGTGGTGGGTTCAAGTGCTAGTCTTTCGGATGAGACGAAAAACCGAGGTCCCTTCGTGTACACTACATTGGGGTGTGCACGTTAAAGATCCCACGATTGACAAAAGGGTCTTTCCTGGCAAAATTGTATAGGCATACATAAAAAAAAGTCCACCAAAATACCCGTGTGACATGGAATAATAGGCCGTGAAAAGTAAGATATGCGCCGAAATGGCTGCGATCTGCTGGCCGATGTGAATGCGTGATGTATTGTTTAAAAAAATTCCATCTCACACGGCATAAATAAATACCTGCGCCTTGAATATGTGCGCGATATAAATTGCATAAAAAAAATAAAATAAAAAAAATAAAAAAATCCCTGCGCTTAGAACTGTACCCACGGAATACGCGCGATATAAGCCTCATATTGATTGATTGATTGATTGATTGATTGATTGATTGATTGATTGATTGATTGATTGATTGAATATGCCCACCAAATTTGAAGCAGATCCATCGAGAACTTTGGCCGTGCATCGCGAACAGACAGACAGACAGACAGACAGACACACACACACAAGCCGTATATAGATATAGAAGATATTCAAGCAAACAGAGAGAGAGAGTGAGAGAGAGTGAGAGAGAGGGGGAGAGAGAGAGAGAGAGAGCTTCTGAGGTCGTTGACCCTCAGTACTACTACTAGGGCGTGGCCGCAGTCAGTACATGTGTTTCACACTAGTTCTGGGTGTTGGAGGGTCCTCACATGCCCCACCTCACCCCCCCCCCCTCCCAACCTTTAACCCCTCCCTTCTTTCTCCCTTTGACCCAAGAACACATTTTGCAGGTGTTTTATGTTATCCTTCATTGACAACTTACTCTGGAGATCCCATTGTAAACCCGGTCAGGTGAATGGTGTTTATATGCCAGGTGTAAGCCTACCTGTAGAAAGACATTTTTATTCAGTTATAGTCTAGCTCGCCTTGTTTCTTCAGTTTTTCTTGTTCATTCTGAGTGGGGTTTTATCGCTGTCCTTGAGGGTACGAAAATTATGGAATTGTCTGTGTCTTGTTTGGAAGGAGCCCTTGCATAACACAACAAGAGGCGAAGCCTTCAAGGCTCACGTAAGAAATCGACAAACATTAACACAAACTCAATCACCCCGTCACACATACACACACACACACAGTAAGCATAGGTGACACGGTGCAAGAGTGCGAGACACTAGATCTACTAGATCTGTCTGTCTGTAGCCTACTTACGGGGACACGACTGTCAGATGGCCAGATCGACACTGCGCTTTCGACAGCGCTTCCTCGCGCAGACACTGGAAACACGCTGTGCAGATTAACCTGTAGGAAATCTCCTTTGGTATCTTCTTTATCTATTTTTCTGGACCTACGAAACCGAACAATGTGAAATCGTCTTCTCCGAATCGGCGAACTGCAGCTCGGTGATAACTGTATCTATACCACAATTCTTCACGCGATCTGACCTAACCTTGACCCTTGACCTGGTCTACATACCACACACGACACAAACCAGTCAGCTGTTTTTACCCCCCCCCCCAAAAAAAAAAAAACCCCCCACCACCCGTTTTCTTTGGATACACACTTAACCATTGCTTCAATACTTTGAAGCTGTTGCTTGAATAATAACCAGGTAAAATTAGTATTTCGGTGTTCAGTCAAATGTTAAAGTTTCTACCACAGACATACATACATACGCACGCACGCACGCACGCACGCACAGACAGACAAAAGTTAGCATCGCATATAGGCTACACTTACGTGAGCCAAAAATCAGATCATTGCGGTTTGATAACCAGATTCCAGACTAAGTTGTAAAATCTAATTGTGTGTGTGTGTGTGTGTGTGTGTGTGTGTGTGTGTGTGTGTGTGTGTGTGTGTGTGTGTGTGTGTGTGTGTGTGTGTTTAAGTACTGTTTGAGACAATAAGGGTAAATGTTGCTTTTGCTGTTTAATATACATGTTACCGTTATTACACCCCCGGTATAGGGGTGTGTATAGGTTTCACTCGATGTGTTTGTGTTCGCAAGTAGATCTCAAGAATGAACGGACCGATCGTCACCAAACTTGGTGAACAGGTTCTATACATTCCTGAGACGGTCCTTACAAAAATTGGGACCAGTCAAACACACGGTTAGGGAGTTATTGGTGGATTAAAATTATACAAGGCCTGGTATAGACGGACACCCCCGTTGGTCAAAGGGAAATAACCATTCTCACTGCCACCAACTGAGAAGGTTATTTCCCTTTGACGGGGGTGTAGTTCCTATCGGAGGAATTTCTTGTTATAAGAGCCTTTTGAAAATCGGTATACGCACCCTTTCTAAATTGGGGTCCTGATTTGGCCTATAATTATGGTCCGCTGGACCCAAAAAGCAACAACTAACTAACTAACCCTCTCTAAATTCCCCACAGGTGTTTATACATCATACATTTTTGTCCAAGTCCAATCTTTGCAGTTGTTTAGCTTCGCCCGTCTTATCTTTGTCTTGTTCTTCTTTGCCTAGCCTCATGCACTGTGGACAATGTGCAGCTTCTTTATTTATGGGTTTGTTGTTGTTTTGTCGCGGCTGTATAATATCTGTGGCCATTCTACGCAGATGGGGTCATTTGCTTGTCCCGGAGAAGAAGTTAATGACGTCATTATACGGGCTAAACTATCTTAGCGCCCGTCAATTGGATAACAACAGACATTTTTATGTTATCACCGTGCAGCAGCAAAGAGCTAATTAACTGTGTTGTGGTGGCTATTTAGAAGAGAGTAGAGAATACGCAAACAAAGATACGTGTTTGTGTGTCTTGACGGGAGGATAGTGTGGGGACTGAAGGGGTGGGAGCTGCAGTCTCGGTGCTGATCATCAGAATATTACCTATGGTGTGCGTGTGTTAGTGTGTGTGTGTGTGTGTGTGTCCCTCCGTCTCTGTGTCTCTCTCGGTCTTTACCTCAGTTTTTCTTTCTCTCTTTGTATCCCTCCCCCCCCCCCCCTCTCCCCCTCTTACTGTCCGTCCGGTCACGTTTGTCGGATTCCCTCCGCGTTTGTCATCATCAGTGATAGGTGTTTTTTTTAACGCCGTGTGTCTGTTCACGTACGAGCTGCACTCAATGGTTTATGATGGAACATGTTGCGGGTATAATCACTGAACCATTTTCAGTTCTGGTATCACACGCTAGTGCGCGCACACACATACTAACACACACACACCACGGCTGCCGAGAGAGAGAGAGAGAGAGAGAGAGAGAGAGAGAGAGAGAGAGAGAGAGAGAGAGAGAGAGAGAGAGAGAGAGAGAGTCGCAAATATTGGCATTTATACATAAACACTGATCTTCGTTGAACCGTCGCGATATAACCTTGAACGGTTGAAAACGACGTTAAACACCAAATTAAGAAAGAAAGAAAGAAAGATCTTCGTTCAAGGAAAACTTCTCCCAGACACCCACACACCCTTCCTCCTGCTTGCAATGCACATTCATCCTTGATATCGTTTCGAATTTGTAGTATGAAGACCTTGAACTACGTGACCCAGTAGCACACTATCAACTTTGCACCTGTACTGCGACAACTGCTTAGAGCCTCGTTTTGAGACGCGCGTCGTGACGTGTCATAGCGATCTTCCGACATATTGCCGGAACTTTCGTTTTTGAGAACTTATTGGTTGTTGCTTTTCAATTTGAGAAAGTTCACTTCGCAGTAACGGAGAATTCTGCATCTTTGTGCAGTGCAGTGATATTTGTGACATTTATATAGTTGCCGGATTGCAGCTCGGTGATTTGTGCGCAACTTGGATCGTACGGATTTCCTAGCAGTCGACACACGTAAACACAGAATCTGAAAGTGAAACCTGAGAGTAATTTTCCAAGCACTTGACATTTTGAATTAGCTTGCAAAAGGTCGATAAGTTAGCGTATGCTGCTGATGTCCCTGTCGCATGTTTGCCTAAGACTGTCGTGGAGCTGAAAGTTGACTGACTGCATTTCTGTTGATACGTGGAATCTACTCACAGCTGTTTGCAAACGTCCCAGTACTGAACAGTAATCTAGCTGGCCAACGGTTGTGCACAAAAATTGGGAAATCCCGAAGTGTTAGAACATAAGCCCGTCGCTTCTTGTCGGTCATCCGAAAGCATAAACATATGGCCACCGAAATTCTTGTCGAACGTGATAATATGTTTTGTGAGAACTATAATACCTGCGTGTGTGAAAACAGCTGAAACATTCCATGGTCAGACTATGCTTCAGGCTTGTTACTCAGATTCGCTGTGACTCGGATAACCAGAGATAACAATGGACTTAGAAGGTACACATCGTTTATCAACTCAGAAATAATGCATTTAATAGGTCTCAGAAAGTCTAACTTTTTAGTTTTTTTTTTTTAGAGAACAGCAAACTTGAAACCAACATGAAATTGAACATTCATTGGGAAATTCTTGGGCGTTTGCATAGCTAGAACTTAGAAGCTAGGGCTCAGAATCTCTCAACTAAACAAAAAGTCACTGAAGTTTTATTGTTTTTGTATGCAGCTGTGACTGTCTTGTATGTGTTGGAGTGAGTTTGGGGAGGATGAGAGGGTATGCAGGTTGCATACCTACGGCGTAGTGCCTACATGTGTAGTATTAATTTGTGTGTGTGCGGCAGCGTTTAACATGCACGTTTCCATGTGCACCACCTTTTGCACAGTCAGTATTACGATTAAATTTGTCAGCATATTAAAATGTGTTCACAGTTTGCTTTTAATTTGTGTTTTGCAGGAGCCAGCCCACCCTTGAACTCCTCGGATGAACGGACAATGCGACAGAGAAACAGGGTACGCAAAAAAATTCAACAGCGGCGGCCACCAGAGGGATTCTACCAGCCGTTGGGCCGTAGCAACCCAAGAAGGAGAGGGGGAGGAGGAGGAGGTAGGAGAAGTAGGGAGGAGAACTTTTTCTGTGTGTTCTTATTGCTGTTGTCAACTGTGTGTCGTCATGAATTTATACCTGTAGTACTTGACTAGGTTTTCAGATTTTCTGTAAATAAATGACGCGATGTTGGTAAATTCACACCCATTTCAAGACTCCCTCCTTTTTACATTTAGTCAAGTTTTGACTAAATGTTTTAACGTAGAGGGGGAATCGAGACGAGGGTCGTGGTGTATGTCCCCAGCATGTCGTAAGAGGCGACTAACGGATTCTGTTTCTCCTTTTACCCTTCTTAAGTGTTTCTTGTATAGAATATAGTCAATGTTTGTAAAGATTTTAGTCAAGCAGTATGTAAGAAATTAATGTTAAGTCCTTTGTACTGGAAACTTGCATTCTCCCACTAAGGTCATATATTGTACTACGTTGCAAGCCCCTGGAGCAATTTTTTGATTAGTGCTTTTGTGAACAAGAAACAATTAACAAGTGGCTCTATTCCATCTCCCCCCTTTCCCCGTCGCGATATAACCTTCGTGGTTGAAAACAACGTTAAACACCAAATAAAGAAAGTGGTGTATGTGTGTGTGTCTGTCTGTGCGTGTGTGTGTGTAGAGCGATTCAGACCAAACTACTGAACCGATCTTTATGAAATTTGACATGTGAGTTCCTGGGAATGATATCCCCGGACGTTTTCTTCATTTTTTCGA
>NW_027126334.1:17500-19127 GCF_037325665.1 Littorina saxatilis | reverse complement strand
CACACTCACACACACACACACACACACACACACACCTACGCAATTGCGCACGCACGCTCGCACGCACACTTTGTGCATAACAAACGTAACTCACGAAGTCACTGTTTCGAAGATAGTTTCATTTCTGAGAGGTTCGTCAGGCCTACACACCGGGCTACAGAAATTCACGATTCTGATCGCAAATCTTCAAACTTCAAAGACATCAAAGACGGTTTTAATGCAGGTACCGTTCAATTATGAAGAACTTACACACTCCGTTCACAGTCAATGACACAAATCTCTGCGATCAGCGACCCCGACCCGTTACTTTTACACTGAAACAAGATCCAAGTTAACAGAGTCCTCCCCCTTGATCCTCTCTTCAGTTTACCGAGCCGCTGAGCACCTAATAAAACCGGCTATTGGACGTCAATCTTTAGCGTCCTTTTCGACGGGTGGCAGAGGGTGCTGGTAAGATCTTACAGATAAACGTTGACATTCACACCCGTCTGTGGTGACTCCCGACACTCGTTCTCTTGAGACGGGGCGAAATCAGATACAGTCCCTTTCTGCTCTTCCTTTCATTTTCTCTGGATGCGCGTGGCTGCATGAAATGAAATAGGGGTCCTTAACGTCCTCACAGGACATTTTCCTTTTAGGGACATGAGTTGGTGATACGCTAAAAACGTGGCTGCATGTGAGTGTCTACTGCTTATCTCCCGTCTTGTCGTTAGGCTCATAGTGGTTGGGATAACAGTCGTCATTAGACCTATGCTCGAAGGGATAACATTCGTCTGTCCATCTGAGTATAGGCTCTGTCTGTCAAGAAGACCTTGGCTGTGTTTTGACGGTTGTGATGAGTGTCCACTGCTTATCAACCGTCTTGTCGTTGTTGTAAGTCCCACAGTGGTAAGGATAACAATCGTCATTGGACCTGTATTGGTACGGTAGGGATAACACTGAGTCGCTGTTAGACCTATACTGATAGGGATAACAATCGCCATTAGACCTATTCTTGACTTACTTTGACTTATTCCTGTAGACTCCCTGTGGAGCATAGGGCCGCAACAACTAGACCTATTCTTGACTTACTTTGACTTATTCCTGTAGACTCCCTGTGGAGCATAGGGCCGCAACAACTAGACCTATTCTTGACTTACTTTGACTTATTCCTGTAGACTCCCTGTGGAGCATAGGGCCGCAACAACTAGACCTATTCTTGACTTACTTTGACTTATTCCTGTAGACTCCCTGTGGAGCATAGGGCCGCAACAACTAGACCTATTCTTGACTTACTTTGACTTATTCCTGTAGACTCCATGTGGAGCATAGGGCCGCAACAACTAGACCTATTCAGGTAGGGATAACAGTCTTTATTAGAACTTTACTGGCAGGGATAACAGTCGTAATTATACCTAAATGATGATAAGGATTACAGTCGTCATTATACGAGTATCTATATACTGGCAGGGATAACCGTCGTAATTATATCTAAATGATAAGGATAACAGTCGTCATTAGAATTATACTTAATTGAGCCCGAAGTTGACTTTTTGAAACTTCGCGAAGGTGTTTTTTTTAACCGAAAATCCAGTGTCAAAGCTTAGTGCAGCGAGCTTTGTGAATCAGACTTCCTCAAATTAATATC
>NW_027126334.1:0-12500 GCF_037325665.1 Littorina saxatilis | reverse complement strand
TCGGTTGTTAGCTTCCGGTTACATACGATTTATAGGTGTGGGTAAGTAGAAGAAAAAAGCTTTTCAAAACACTTCTTTTGGAGAATAGTGTAACGGTTATACTTACATGCTGTAACGAAGAACGTTTGCGTGTGTAAGAACAATACAATAATTGACAAGAGCGCTAACAATTCCTGTTCAGCCGTAGGCAATGCACTTTTCCCTCTCTTATTGTTCAAATTATCTTTTGTATAGTTATGTCCATTCTCCTGGGTTTAAAAAAAGAAATAAACACTAAAAAAGTCATTCAATATCGATTTCCCCGTCAGTTCCAAGCTATTACTTTTTGTCAGCTGCATCTGATGGATGCGTTTTGCAAAAAAGCCGATTGTTCACGTGTCTTGTACCCACTCACTGACAATAAAGGGAAGTAACAAAGCATGGCATCCGGCCTCTGTCTCAATTGTCCTGGGCAGTTTTCAGGTGATATTTGTCACTTGAAACCATTGATCAAGGCCGCAGTAAAGTAATGACAGACCGGAGCACGTCTGTGTCCATGCCTGCTAAACAATGTCTTGCAACAGAGCCTGAACGAAGGACTTCTTTGAACAAAGGATCGGAGAGCGTTGAATTTCTAAAAAAAAAAATTAAAAAAAATAAAAAAAAAGGTGTAAAGAAACCATTTCATTTTGTTTTGACTTGAATTTATTGCTTGTTGACTTGAAACAAAGCAACACGTTTGGTATTGTGTTTCAGTCTCAATTGGTTGAATCTCTCTATTGCATTTCCCTATTTTTTTGTTTTGTTTTTTGTTGGTTTTGTTTTCTTGACAGTTACTTTATGAGTTAAAGTTGATGTCTCGGTGGTTTTGGCAGTAGCTTCCTGAATTGCTTTAAACAAAAAAAAAGAAGCTTTTTGTGTTTTTGGCAGCTCCTTTATCAGTTAAGTTGATTTCTTAGTTTTAACAAGCTCTCAACTATAATACATTTCTTGCTGTTATCTGCATTAGAATTAACTTTCGATGTGTTTTGATGTACGGCAGAAGGAGGACAGATTTTTTTGTGTACGAATGCTTTACATTGGATTGGCTTCTCTTGACCAAATTAATCATGGCTACAAATGTGGACACTTTGTCGAACATTTTCAATAATGTAGGTATATGTGATGGACACTCGCTGTTTTTGCCTCTGTTTGTCTGTCTGTCTGTCTGTCTGTCTGTATGTATAATGCCTCTCTCTCTCTGTCTCCCTTTCTCTCCATGTTGTCTGTCTGTCTGTCTGTCTGTCTGTCTGTATGTATAATGCCTCTCTCTCTGTCTCCCTTTCTCTCCATGTTGTCCACTGGTGTCGTTCTGTCTGTTTGTCTGTCTGTCTGTATAATGCCTCTCTCTCTGTCTCCCTTTCTCTCCATGTTGTACACTGGTGTCGTTCTGTCTGTCTGTCTGTCTGTATGTATAATGCGTCTCTCTCTCTGTCTCCCTTTCTCTCCATGTTGTCCACTGGTGTCGTTCTGTCTGTCTGTCTGTATGTATGTATAATGCGTCTCTCTCTCTGTCTCCCTTTCTCTCCATGTTGTCCACTGGTGGCGTTCTGTCTGTCTGTCTGTATGTATGTATAATGCGTCTCTCTCTCTGTCTCCCTTTCTCTCCATGTTGTCCACTGGTGTCGTTCTGTCTGTCTGTCTGTCTGTATGTATAATGCCTCTCTCTCTCTGTCTCCCTTTCTCTCCATGTTGTCCACTGGTGTCGTTCTGTCTGTCTGTCTGTCTGTATGTATAATGCCTCTCTCTCTGTCTCCCTTTCTCTCCATGTTGTCCACTGGTGGCGTTCTGTCTGTCTGTCTGTCTGTCTGTATGTATAATGCCTCTCTCTCTCTGTCTCCCTTTCTCTCCATGTTGTCCACTGGTGTCGTTCTGTCTGTCTGTCTGTCTGTATGTATAATGCGTCTCTCTCTCTGTCTCCCTTTCTCTCCATGTTGTCCACTGGTGTCGTTCTGTCTGTCTGTCTGTATGTATGTATAATGCGTCTCTCTCTCTGTCTCCCTTTCTCTCCATGTTGTCCACTGGTGGCGTTCTGTCTGTCTGTCTGTATGTATGTATAATGCGTCTCTCTCTCTGTCTCCCTTTCTCTCCATGTTGTCCACTGGTGTCGTTCTGTCTGTCTGTCTGTATGTATGTATAATGCCTCTCTCTCTCTGTCTCCCTTTCTCTCCATGTTGTCCACTGGTGTCGTTCTGTCTGTCTGTCTGTATGTATGTATAATGCCTCTCTCTCTCTGTCTCCCTTTCTCTCCATGTTGTCCACTGGTGTCGTTCTGTCTGTCTGTCTGTCTGTATGTATAATGCCTCTCTCTCTCTGTCTCCCTTTCTCTCCATGTTGTCCACTGGTGTCGTTCTGTCTGTCTGTCTGTCTGTATGTATAATGCCTCTCTCTCTGTCTCCCTTTCTCTCCATGTTGTCCACTGGTGTCGTTCTGTCTGTCTGTCTGTCTGTATGTATAATGCGTCTCTCTCTCTCTGTCTCCCTTTCTCTCCATGTTGTCCACTGGTGGCGTTCTCATGCCCATACCAATTAACCAATGACAGTATTTTGTGCAAGACGAAGCCTCGGCCTTCTTTAATGACCGTGAGAAAGCAACATCTCGCGCGATTTTAGCAACAAAGCGCCATTTCCGTTTGACATTAAATGGCGTGCGCATGCGCACATTTTATTGCGTCACGGCAGTTTTTCAGTTCGGTTAGAAGCTTTTGACGCGATGAGAGGTCGCTTTGACCCACGAGCACTGAATCAGTTATGGTCGTTTCATGGCATGGGGTCCCTTTTTCAGGGTTCACACTGATTGTTGTCAGGCTTCAGGGAGTATTCGGTTTGGGCGAAGGTTTATGATTCTGTTGACCTTGTTGAGGCAACGAGGGTAGAGGGAGCACCGTGCTTCAGTCGGCGTAAATCATAGATGGCACTGATTGATTGTTTATGTTTTAAGCCCCGAACACTCTCAAAGTGTCACACCCAAGTCTGTTTAGTTTAAAATAGTCAAATAGGGATTGAAGTACTATCCAACAAACATGATTCTCAGATCACGCTTATAAATGCGGTAATACTCACATAAATTATGCTGGTTATTTGTGTGGACCGTCGCGATATAACCTTGAACGGTTGAAAACGACGTTAAACACCAAATAAAGAAAGACAGATTTGTGTGGATAAAAAGTCGCTTTTTCACTTCAATGCTTATTATTCTCTCACGTGCCAGGAGATTGGTTCCGCGTAGTTCTTACTTGCTCTATTGCACATGTCGTCTGCGTTTCAAGCGCTTACTTCCCTTTGTTTCTCAGATCTCATCCCTCTTATATTTTTTACCATGAAACTTAAAATTGTTAGACAACAAGGATGTGTCCGGAAGTATTCAGAGCTGTTTTTTGTGGTCACATACATATTTTCTCTCGATAATTAGTAGCATTTTTATGAAGCATGTGTCTTGACGTTTCTTTTTTAAGTCTCTGTCAGTCATGGCTTTGTGAAGTTTTTTTTATCGATTCGTTTTTTGTTACGGTCTAGGATGTCTTACTTTCTAGGCTAAATCGCATGGTCTGGAAAGGCTATCTTTCTAGGCTAAATCGCATGGTCCGGAAAGGCTATCTTTCTAGGCTAAATCGCACGGTCTAGAAAAGCTATCTTTCTAGGCTAAATCGCATGGTCTGGAAAGGCTATCTAATTTCTCGGCTAAATCGCACGGTCTAGAAAAGCTACCTTTCTAGGCTAAATCGCATGGTCTGGAAAAGCTATCTTTCTAGGCTTTAATCGCATGGTCTGGAAAAGCTATCTTTCTAGGCTAAATCGCATGGTCTGGAAAAGCTATCTTTCTAGGCTAAATCGCATATGGTAGGTACGTGAGCTTGACTGTTGTTGGAGCCAACTACAAAACCTTATTGATTCTGCAATGCAGTGCTCGTTGATGAAGACTGGTGTACTTACTGGTTCTTTTCAGTGCCTGCTTTCTCCTCACAAGTATTTACGGCAAACAAAGGAAACGGGTTCGATTTCCATTTGCTGCCCATTTGAGTAATGCCAGAAAACGAAACGTGACAAAAAGGGGGAAAATGTCAGGGAAGAGAGAAGGTGAAGGGGAAAATAATGGATGACAGGGAAAGGGAAAGTGGCTGGGGGAAGCAGAGAGCAAAATAGAGAAAGAAAGGGCGGGAAAAAAGGCAACACTTTCTCAAATGCGCAACCGTAAATATGATAAATGCCCCTTTTCCGTCTTGCAACCATCTCATTTATTCGAGCATAAATCAAAGCATGGCCATTGCTGTTGACAGCCCAACAATTACCTCCCCTCTTATTGGATTTTTCTTCCGGAGTTGCGGGCCCTGCCTTAATTCGCTCTGCCATTTGCCGCCCTTGCAACTGTGTGATTGTTGGTGTGTTCGCGTCAGAGCTCCCCCCTGCCACAGTCGTAAATCGACTCATATAATGGGAATGTATTCACTGCCCCCTCTCACCGTCAAGCGTATAGATAGATAGATTGCTGAGGGGAAAAAAACAAAAAAACACAAACAAACTTAGAGTGTGGAGGCTGGTTGTCATGTATATTGCTAGGCAAGCATATCATGTTCCATTTAGAGATAGCTCCATTAGAGTGAGTCTATTAGCTAAAGGTCCAAGGGACAGCACTCCGTATGAATAGGACAAGAGTGGTGGTGCTTGATATTAAAGCATGGCCGAACCAACACTATGTCTCCGCCTCTCTGTACGTAAACCCACAAATACAACATGGTGACCAGAAGAGGAGCTTGTCAAGAACGTTTGGACTGAAAGATAAGTCACTCAAGCATAATATTAGACTATGGAGGGAACTGGTAGCTATCCAAGATTCAATTGGGAAGCAAGAGATCTAGTGGGGGAATGGAATTCTTTCAAAGATCACGTGTCTTTCATGTTCAAGGGACCACTGAAAGCCAAGTCAGAAGAAGAAAAATGTTCCTATCTAATGTTATGGGTTGGAGAGAAGGGTAGGAAAATCTTCTCAACCTGGACATTGAGTGATGAGCAGCAGAAAAAGTTGCAGAACTACTACGATGGTTTCAAAGCCTACGTTCAGCCCAAATCAAACCCAATCTTTGCAAGGTACAAATTTCACAGCAAGGTACAGGCACCAGATGAAACGTGTGAACAGTTTGTAACAGAACTGAAGTTGCTTGTGAAAGAGTGCGAGTACGGAGACAAAGAAGATGAGGTAGTGAGAGACAGAATAGTGTTCGGAACAAAATCAGACAAAGTGCGTGAGAAACTCATTGATATTGGGAAAGATCTGACTCTAGAGAAAGCTATTGAGATAGCCAGAGTGGATGAAATGTCAGTGAAACAGCTGAAAGAAATGAATTTGTCAGCTGAAGCAGCCGTTCATGCAGTTAGGCATAGAGAGAGAACGAATGCACAAAAGACGTCACGCAGCAATCTTTCAATCCAAACGTTCTTGACAAGCTCCTCTTCTGGTCACACATGCACCTAGCGAACACAGAGCTACGGCACAGAAGAAATGCGGTAGGTGTGGCATGAAGCACACACAAGATGCGCAATGTCCTGCGATAGGAAAAGAATGCAGAAAATGCATGAAACCAAACCACTTTGCGAGCATGTGTAGGGCCAGAACAGAGCAAACACACAGCTCAAAGAGAAGAAACAAAGTACACACACTAGACGATAGTGACAGTAGCGACACTGACAGAGGATGAAGTGCAAGCGTACTCGTTAGGTACAATCGGCACTGCAGAAATGAATACAGTGGATTCCGGATGGTTTCAGAAACTGGAAGTAGAAGAGAAAACAGTCAATTTTCAGTTAGATACTGGAGCAAAATGCAATGTCATTTCTGAGAAAACGTTCAAATCTTTCAAAGGAAAGAAACTGGAGAAATCAAAGGTCAAACTTACGTCATATTCAGGCCATACCATCAAGACACTTGGTTCGACGAAACTGACATGCAAGTTCAAGAAAGAAGAGCATGAAGTGAAATTCTATGTCACAGAGATGGATAGTACAGCGATACTTGGTCTGGAAGCTTGTCAGAGATTAGGACTGATCCAGAGAGTAGACACAGTGCAGTCAAGCATGACGCAAGAGGTTAAAGGAGATCACCCTCAGCTAGATGTTAAAGGAGAATACCCAGATTCTTTTTGAAGGTTTAGGTTGTCTCCCAGGAGAGGTTCATCTCAAAGTTGACCCAGATGTACAGCCAGTAGTACACGCACCCAGAAAGATACCAGTTGCGCTACACAAGAAAGTTAAAAGTGAACTGAAACGTATGGAAAAGGAAGGCGTTATCACAAGACAAGAAGAACCTACTGACTGGGTGAACAGTATGGTAGTGGTAGAAACGTCAAAGAAAACAAGAATCTGCATTGATCCACGAGATCTGAACAAAGCTATCAAGAGAGAACACTATCCAATGAAGACGATAGAAGAAGTTGTTCAGGAGCAAAAGTTTTCTCTAAACTAGATGCAACATCTGGTTATTGGCAGCTCAAGTTGGACGAAGAGAGTTCCAAGCTGTGTACATTCAACACACCATGGGGGAGATATAGATTTCTCAGGTTACCTTTTGGAATAGTTTCAGCTAGTGAAATATTTCAGAGAGTCATGTCTCAGATGGTAGAAGACATAGAAGGCGCAGAAGCTGTCATGGATGATGTTGTCGTGTCGGGATCCAACACGAAAGAGCATGACAAACGACTGAAGAAAGTCATGGAGAAAGCAAAGTCGTACGGTCTCACGTTCAACCACTCAAAGTGCGAGTTTCACAAGTCAGAAATCTCGTATGTAGGGCACATACTGTCAGGTGAAGGTCTGAAAGCAGATCCAGAGAAGATAAGAGCAGTTCAGAAGATGAGCAGTCCTCAAAACAAGAAAGAACTGATGACATTCCTAGGGTTCATTCAGTACTTAGGAAAGTTCTTACCCAACTTGGCAGATGTGAGCAAACCACTCAGAAAACTGACAGAGAAAGATGCAGTGTGGAAGTGGACAAAGAAAGAGGAAGAGAGTTTCAAGAAGCTGAAGAAGCTAGTGACGGAAGCACCAGTACTGAGGTACTATGACCCAGCAAAACCTCTGACACTATCAGTTGATGCGTCATCCACAGGGTTAGGTTGTTGCCTCATGCAGGAAGGTCAGCCGATCGCGTACGGGTCAAGGGCACTGACAAAGACACAACAGAACTATGCGCAGATAGAGAAGGAAACACTTGCAGTAGTGTACGGATGTGAGAAATTTCACACATACGTGTATGGCAGAACGGTAGAAGTAGAGACTGATCACAAACCATTGCAGTCCATCTTTACAAAACCACTACACAAAGCACCTGTTCGTCTGCAGAGAATCATGTTGCAGCTACAGAAGTATGACCTCAAGGTGAAGTACAAACCCGGGAAAGAAATGTACGTCGCAGATACGCTCAGCAGATCGTACCTCCCAGAAACAAAAGAACAGTTGATTCCAGAGAAAGAAATCAATGCTATCAACCCAAGGTCACACTTGCCCATCTCAGATGAGAAATACGCAGAATTTCAGAGAGAAACAGCAAATGACGTAGAACTGACAGAACTCAAAAAAGTCATCTTGAAGGGTTTCCCAGAGAACAGAAGAGATGTTCCAGAATCAGTTAGAGCTTATTGGTCATTCCGAGATGAGCTTACATACACAGACGGTCTGATTTTCAGAGGGCTCAGATTAGTCATTCCCAAGAAGCTTCAAGTAGATCAGCTGCAAAGAATTCATTCATCACATTTAGGCATAGTGAAATGCAAGAGCATGGCCAGAGAATTGGTATTCTGGATAGGTAAGTCGTCACAGATTGAAGACATGGTCACAGCATGTAGAGTGTGCGCAGAAAACTCCAGAGCTAACCCCAAAGAACCAATGATACCAATGGACATTCCAGATAGACCATGGGCAAAGATCGCAGCAGATTTGTTCGAGCTGAACAAGACACACTATTTGATAATAGTAGATTACTACTCCAAATGGCCAGAAGTCATTACACTGAACAGTCTCAACACCAAAACAGTCGTTGGCCACATGAAAAGTCAGTTTGCAAGATTTGGAATAGTAGATGAGTTGATCACAGACAACGGACCACAGTTTGCAAGTGCTGAATTCGCAGAGTTCATGAAAGAATATGAAATCAAACATACCACCACAAGCCCTTACCACCCTCAAGGTAACGGTCAAGCAGAAAGAATGGTCCAAACAGTGAAGAATCTGATGAAAAAATCCAAAGATCCTTACAGATCACTCCTAGACTACAGAAACACACCATTAGACACAGGAAAATCACCTGCAGAATTGTTTCTAGGCAGAAAACTGAAAACAACACTCCCAACAAGAGCAGAACTGTTGAAACCAGGAAAACAGCAGAACAAGAAGAATCACAAAGATTTGATTGCTCGCCAAAAGAAGCAGAAAGAGTACTTTGACAGAAAAGCCAGTGGCAATTTGACAAAACTCAGAGCAGGAGATCCAGTCATGATGCAGTTTGGTAACAGATGGAAGAAAGCAGAAGTAGTTACTCCTCATTCTACACCAAGATCCTATGTAGTCAGAGATGAACAGAATGTAGAGTACAGAAGAAACCGCAAAATGCTCAGACCAACAAAGGTAGCATCCAGAGACAGTGATTCCAACAGAACAGTTACCATGCCAACTACTGATCAGAATGTGAAAGACTCAAATCAGAAAGAAAAAGAAAAGAAAATAGGAACTGAACAGATTCCAGTACAAACTGATGACAAGAACATGGTTGAAAACAAAGACAGTGCAGTAACAACCAGATCCGGAAGAGTTGTCAAACAACCCAAGAAATACAGTGATGAGTACACATGAACTGAGTAGGTACAGCTGACTGTAATGATGATAAAAGTATGCTAGAGTAGACAGCAGAGAATGATAACCAGAGTAATGGTACTATTTTATTTTCTGAAAGTTATGAACAGTTCAGTTGTATTTTTTATTGATTATGATTTACAGTATTGATTAAGAAAGATTCAGAATATGAATAAGAATGTATGCTGGAGATAAAGAATGTTTGAAGAAAGATTTTTATTTTCAATTGCTCAGAGACACTAAATGAACAGAAGATTCATTCACGCAATGTTTGAAACAATGACTATGTACAAGATGTTTGTAACACATGTCAAAATAACATTCACATCATATAAACATGCAGACACAATGATAATGTCTTGAAGATTTTATTATGTTTATTGGAGTGCAAAACATTGTCCATCTTTAGGTGATGTAGGTAAACATTATAGAATAGTAACCAGAGTGTGAATGTGTAACAAATCGATTGTCAGTATGAATGCTGAAATTGTCAGTATGAAAGTTCAATGTGTGAATAAGAACATTTTTATAAGTGAAGTTTTATAAGAGTAAGTTTAAAAGTTTTGCTTCTGTTCAAAGTGTTAATTAAAAGAAAATAAATGTAGGCCCACATAATTTAGTAAAAGATAAAGATTCAAAATCTAGATGTACATTCACGTTGAAGAAAATGACTAGAAGTATTTTCTTATTTGTAAAAGAGAGGATGTCATGTATATTGCTAGGCAAGCATATCATGTTCCATTTAGAGATAGCTCCATTAGAGTGAGTCTATTAGCTAAAGGTCCAAGGGGCAGCACTCCGTATGAATAGGACAAGAGTTGTGGTGCTTGATATTAAAGCATGGCCGAACCAACACTATGTCTCCGCCTCTCTGTACGTAAACCCACAAATACAACACTGGTGGTGCAGGGTTGTACGCTTTTGCTAAACGAGTGTTGGTAGCTTGATGCAGTCCTGGAAGTGGCATGTGTATCATATTTTTACTGCATTATTGTTGTACTGTTAGGTGATCAGTTTTTATATTTAGTCAAGTTTTGACTAAATATTTTAACATCGAGGGGGAATCGAAACGAGGGTCGTGGTGTATGTGCGTGTGTGTGTGTGTGTGTGTGTGTGTGTGTGTGTGTGTGTGTGTGTGTGTGTGTAGAGCGATTCAGACTAAACTACTGGGCCGATCTTTATGAAATTTGACATGAGAGTTTCTGGGTATGAAATCCCCGAACGTTTTTTTCATTTTTTTGATAAATGTCTTTGATGTCATATCCGGCTTTTCGTGAAAGTTGAGGCGGCACTGTCACGCCCTCATTTTTCAACCAAATTGGTTGAAATTTTGGTCAAGTAATCTTCGACGAAGCCCGGACTTCGGTATTGCATTTCAGCTTGGTGGCTTAAAAATTAATTAATGACTTTGGTCATTAAAAATCTGAAAATTGTAAAAAAAAATAAAAATTTATAAAACGATCCAAATTTACGTTTATCTTATTCTCCATCATTTGCTGATTCCAAAAACATATAAATATGTTATATTCGGATTAAAAACAAGCTCTGAAAATTAAATATATAAAAATTATGATCAAACTTAAATTGTCGAAATCAATTTAAAAACACTTTCATCTTATTCCTTGTCGGTTCCTGATTCCAAAAACATATAGATATGATATGTTTGGATTAAAAACACGCTCAGAAAGTTAAAACAAAGAGAGGTACAGAAAAGCGTGCTGTCCTTCTTAGCGCAACTACTACCCCGCTCTTCTTGTCAATTTCACTGCCTTTGCCATAAGCGGTGGACTGACGATGCTACGAGTATACGGTCTTGCTGAAAAATGGCATTGCGTTCAGTTTCATTCTGTGAGTTCGACAGCTACTTGACTAAATATTGTATTTTCGCCTTACGCGACTTGTTTGTTCTGGATTCGCTGGATTAAAAAAGTAACAAACGACAGAACGAAAGAGCAAACAAGAAACAGAGAAAGAATATATATCAAGCAAAGAAAGAACGAACGAGAAACATAAAGGAAAGAGAAACACCAGCCACGACTGAAGAGAAACCTTAGACACAAATATACTTTCCATAAACCCTGCGATAGTTTTACTTTGATAGTATCTGTAGGCCCTCCAATGCAAAGATGGATCATAGAGCTTCAGCATAGCAAATAATGAAACAACAAAACACAACAAAAACAACAAAGGCGCAAGACGATTTCCTCCTCTCTTCAATCACTCCTTGGCAAGTGTAATCGTATACCTCTTCTCACTCGCCCGTCAACCTACCTTACAAATAGTTTTGTTGAAGTGAAATGTTCTCTCTGAAACTCATCATTTGGTGATTGAGAGGCAATGCATGCACATCGTACACCTATTTCCCTCGCCCGCCCAGAGGGAAGAGTGTCGCTATTTTGGGGTAACAATACAATATACGTGTGACAGGGGAGGCTACCGCTCCTTTCACGGCAGACTCTGCACCCGAGTTGTTGGCCTTTAAAGTCAACACCCGTGGATTGTGGAATTCTGTTTGTGATGGGGTCTGGTGGTTTCCGATTGTCTGTATGTTCATGGAAACCTTCGGGTTTGCATAACAGTTTTTATAGGGCTAAGAAATTAGCCCTAACATTTTCAATCCTGTTTGATTGCACTTCGCCTCCCGAGGTGATCGTAGTGTTTCGGCACTCGGTTACATCTGGCGCTTGCGAGCAGGGATGGGACTCGGCATGATATGTTCAGGTAATGGCATAATATGACCACTGAACATTTTCGTGCTGTTCCCATTCTGCGAACATGGGATGGACAGTGGTCCCCCGGTTCGGAACTTCGGGACGCAGTTCATTCAAGCGGGGGCGATTGTGACAGGGGAGGCTACCACTCCTTTCACGGCAGACTCTGCACCCGAGTTGTTGGCCTTTAAAGTCAACACCCGTGGATTGTGGAATTCTGTTTGTGATGGGGTCTGGTGGTTTCCGATTGTCTGTATGTTCATGGAAACCTTCGGGTTTGCATAACAGTTTTTATAGGGCTAAGAAATTAGCCCTAACATTTTCAATCCTGTTTGATTGCACTTCGCCTCCCGAGGTGATCGTAGTGTTTCGGCACTCGGTTACATACGTAGCAGTGGATTTGTTTTTGCTGGAACTGGGGTCCCTCTTTGGTGCTTATGAGCCAATCGTTGACCCCCCCCCAACCCACCCCCTCCCTTGCCCCTCCATTCCAACGCACCTCCCAGAGTAAAGAATATCGCTAAACGGGGATTTTTCAGCCAGGTGGATGCAGCAGTCTCTCACAGCGCATCACGTCCAGCCACCGTCCTGCTGAACCAGATTTTCTCTCCACCCACCCCCACCGCCTCCGACCACCACTCCCCCCCCCTCCCCTCTGCACGCTCCCAGTAGAGGCTCCAATGCTTTCTCTCCCAGCATGCCGAGATGCCGGTGCCTGTGTTCAATACCTGCACTTCAGACAGGACTAAAAGACTCATCAGATGCCTCGCGCGTCTTTGAAATCCCGGCGGGGCCATTTTGGCCATATTGTTTTGCAGCTAATTTGGCTGCTCTTCGCGAAGGTCGCTCGCGGTTCGTTCTGTCCTTTTGGACGTCGATAATGAACATGATATGCAGTCCTCAGAGGAACACTAACACCTAAGTTGTGTGCGTG
>NW_027126333.1:0-16970 GCF_037325665.1 Littorina saxatilis | reverse complement strand
GTGCATGAGGTTCCCAATATCTACAGCAACCAGGAAGAGACTGACACCAGGGTGGTGCTGTACCTCCATCATGCCGCAGCGCTGGGATACAAGAACGCTGTGGTCAGAACCCCGGACACGGACATCTTTGTCATTCTTCTCTACCACGCTGAAGCCATCAAGTTGACAGTATACGGGATCAGGAAAACATCGGCAACTGATCAACCTCTCTGAGCTTGCAGAGTCCCTGGGGCATGACTACTGTGCCACTCTTCTTGGGTTCTATGTGTACAGCGGAGAGGACTGCACCAGTCGTTCGTGGAAAGTTACTCCGCAAGATGGTGGGAGACAACGAGAAACTCACGTCCAAGTGTAAGGTCGATCTAGCCCGCATGCCTCCCTGCCAATCTGCTCTGATGCCGCACATTCAGCGAGTAAACCACCGCGTTGCCCTGTACAAGCGTGCTCATGAAGGCATTCTGGAGAGGCCCAAACCCTACAACCAGGGGCAGGGATGGACGAAAAATGCAGACGGAGTCCTGGAACCCGTGTGGTGCCTCAAGCCCATCCTACCTGTGTCGCTGATCGATCTTCTGGCAGATGGTGGTTGTGAAGAAGAGGATGACGAGGAAGACGAGGAAGAAGATGAGGAGGTTGACTTTGACGCGTTTGCTGAAAGCGATGACGAGTTTTGAGTTATCATTACAGTCTGTGTCATTTGATGTCGTCTACTGCGGACTATCGCTAAAGTGAATATAATTATTTTCTACTCTGGCACCACAATGGGACTCACCATGTACAGTGTTTTGGGGACCCAAAGAGCGCGCTGGATATATTGTCCTGGAATATCATTACATTTTGTCAGTATCAATGTGTGTAACTTGCACAAAATCAAACATTGTAACATTCAAACCAAGAGCTATCACGATTTTGATGTGTATACGGTGTAACAAGATATGCTTAACATATCAATGTGCGCCTTTTGTCTTCAAACACTAATATTCCATCCATTTTCAATCGTTTTGGCGCAGCATGAAATAATTCGGATGATTGACACGGGTTGCCGATTAATCGGTACGCTTTGTGAAATCCACAAAAACGGAAAATATTCAAGAACAATCAACAATTTTGTACAACAATGAGTGCAAATGTTGTTGCTATTATCCGGTTCAATCTTTTATATTCAATACTTGTCTTTAAATCTTTCATAGTTTAGGCTAGAAAAAAGACAATTTGTCATGTTTTGGGCGATTTTGTACCCACAAATCTGAAAATAGCCCATTAATTCCATGGTCATCATATTTCAATATCAGTGTGAGATCAAAAGTTATTAACATTAGTGTTTACCATAGTTTTTGTTCAATGATAGTCTTTCTATCTTCAAATGTTGAGGCTCTTAGCCGCAAAAATTCGGACGAGTTACCTGGACTGCCGTTTAATTGGTATGCTTTGTGAAATCCACAAAAACGGAAAAGTATTAAATATCAACTAGTGGTACCCGTGCTACGCACTTTGTGTGCTGCGCATGCGATGTCATTTTGTTGGTTATGTGCTTGTGAAAATGTTGTTTGCACCCCCCCCCCCCCCCCCCCCCCCCCGCACATTATCCCGCATATAATGAATTATATTCTCTTGGTGACAAATAAAATGTTAACCCTTACACCGGTGCAATTCTGTAACACATGTTACATAGCCACTTGTGAATTAACAGAGAGAAAAATAACAAAAAACAGTCATATAGGTTTTCGCATCAATGGGAGGTAATCGGAACTGACCAAAAAGACTGCGCGACCGCACGCGACTATACAAACAAACAAAATAAAATACAGCAGGTATGACGTTTGCATGAATCCATGATTACGTCTACATGAACAACAGTGATAAAAGTGCGCATCTCTTCCCAGCCGTGCAGCGCTTTGAAAGTTGGAAGCATTAAAATTTAAACGGGTAAAAAGCCATCGTGAAGATACGAAAAAAAGTATGACGTCTAAAATACTTAATGATTCAAACGCATAGTATAACATATGTAATTGACAACAGAAAATATATACATGGTTCACACACACAATCGAGTGCACACATCCATGCTTATTTAAAGTCATGTACACACACAC
Source organism: Littorina saxatilis (assembly GCF_037325665.1). NCBI lineage: Eukaryota > Metazoa > Mollusca > Gastropoda > Littorinimorpha > Littorinidae > Littorina > Littorina saxatilis. The sequence continues at coordinate 14,877 of NW_027126333.1, read as the reverse complement.
ACATATACATACATGGCATCAAGCAACACACAATTAAATGACACATATGTAATATGGAAAACGTATAATGGACATGAACATGGCAAGTAATGTACACCGTTACCTACTATAAAATTGATGATATATATATACCACTCACTTGCTATTCGCCTAAAAGCTTGCGGTGTGCTGTGACACATATAAGAAACCAGAAGAAAAAAGGACTTTACTTTGGCGAAAAGAGCATATGCTGCTTATTTTTGTACATAACTGCTATAACTGTATTTTTTCCGAACACTTACATGTAAAAAACATAGAGATATATCTTACCATTTCACTAAGACAGCCAAAATAACGGTCAAATTAAGGGGAGATCATGATGACGTACATGTCTATGGTTGCACCGGGGGAAAATATTTAGTCGCTGGAACCTATAAGGTATAACACATGTTACATAGCCACTTGTGAATTAACAGAGAGAAAAATAACAAAAAACAGTCATATAGGTTTTCGCATCAATGGGAGGTAATCGGAACTGACCAAAAAGACTGCGCGACCGCACGCGACTATACAAACAAACAAAATAAAATACAGCAGGTATGACGTTTGCATGAATCCATGATTACGTCAACATGAACAACAGTGATAAAAGTGCGGATCTCTTCCCAGCCGTGCAGCGCTTTGAAAGTTGGAAGCATTAAAATTTAAACGGGTAAAAAGCCATCGTGAAGATACGAAAAAAAGTATGACGTCTAAAATACTTAATGATTCAAACGCATAGTATAACGTAATTGACAACATTGACAACAGAAAATATATACATGGTTCACACACACACAATCGAGTGCACACATCCATCCATGCTTATTTAAAGTCATGTACACACACATACATACATACATACATGGCATCAAGCAACATCAAGCAACACACATATGGAAAACGTATAATGGACATGAACATGGCAAGTAATGTACACCGTTACCTACTATAAAATTGATGATATATATATACCACTCACTTGCTATTCGCCTAAAAGCTTGCGGTGTGCTGTGACACATATAAGAAACCAGAAGAAAAAAGGACTTTACTTTGGCGAAAAGAGCATATGCTGCTTATTTTTGTACATAACTGCTATAACTGTATTTTTTCCGAACACTTACATGTAAAAAACATAGAGATATATCTTACCATTTCACTAAGACAGCCAAAATAACGGTCAAATTAAGGGGAGATCATGATGACGTACATGTCTATGGTTGCACCGGGGGAAAATATTTAGTGGCTGGAACCTATAAGGTTATACGGCGACTTATCAGGTGATAATGTTTCGAACTATTTAGTAAACAAATCTATGGAATATTTTGGAGTTCCATTAACAGATAAACAGATCTATCTATCTTCTTATTATTTTAGGTTCGTCTGGGGTAGAGAAATAAAACACACAGCTAGGTTCGTCTGAGGTGCGGTCGCGTGTTTAGTCGAACCGAAAGTTGAAGAAGAACCAATCACAGATCTCTTTCGCCGCGATGTCAAAGTTCAGGTCAAAGTTCACTGTTGCCTGCTCAAATTTGCGAGACAAACCTCTTCAAACTTTGTTCGTGGACAAAATTGGAAGTCGGGACCTAGCGGAATCGATTTCCTGGGTCACGTTGGCATAGCAACCGAAGGAGAAGGCACAAATCCGCGCGGTTTGGTCACAGGAATCGAAAAACCACCGAAAATCCTACCAGTATTATATAGTAGATCAACAATTTTGTACAACAATGAGAGCAAATGTTGTTGCCATTATCCATTGCTATCTTTTGTGTTCAATTCTTGTCTTTAAATCTTTCATAGTTTAGGCTATAAAAAAGACAATTTGTCATGTTTTTCGCGATTTTTTGTCAGAAATCTAAAAATAACCCATTTATTCCATGGTCATCAATATTTTAATATAAGTATGATAACACAAATGGTTCACATTGGTGTTGTGCGTCTTTTTTGTTCAATACCTTTCTTTCTATCTTTCACGGTTGAGGCTCTTTCCGGCTATGGGGAACACTCTTTGTTGCGACCCGATATTGCCACCCGGGGTGGTTCCAGAGCCTTAAAGGGGTACTAGGGAACCGATTTCTTGATGGTGCGATAGCTGACTGTTTTCAGCACATATTTTACTATATAGAAACGACAATTAGAAAAATATCTGAACACTTGTTGGTCAGCGCTTCTAGCAACCGTACTAAATATGTTTCATTAAAAACACGCTCAGAAAGTTAAAACGAAGAGAGGTACAGAAAAGCGTGCTATCCTTCTCAGCGCAACTATTCTACCCCGGTATTCTTGTCAATTTCACTGCCTTTGCCACGAGCGGTGGACTGACGATGCTACGAGTATACGGTCTTGCTGAAAAATTGCATTGCGTTCAGTTTCATTCTCTGAGTTCGACAGCTTGACTAAATGTTGTATTTGCGCCTTACGCGACTTGTTTAATTTTCGTCTTGATTCAGATCTGCAGCTGCAGACAACTACGGTTCTACCACCACCGACACCCCCGCTGCTATAACTACAAGTGAAAGGCAAAATACGATTGGACTGGGGGTGGCCGAGTGGTAACGCACTTGCGCTCGGAAGCGAGAGGTTGCGAGTTCGACCCTGGGTCAGGGCGTAAGCAATTTTCTCCCCCCTTTCCTAACCTAGGTGGTGGGTTCAAGTGCTAGTCTTTCGGATGAGACGAAAAACCGAGGTCCCCATTGGGGTGTGCACGTTAAAAGATCCCACGATTGACAAAAGGGTCTTTCCTGGCAAAATTGTATTGGCATAGATAAAAATGTCCACCAAAATACCCGTGTGCCTTTGAATAATAGGCCGTGAAAAGTAGGATATGCGCCGAAATGGCTGCGATCTGCTGGCCGATGTGAATGCGTGATGTATTGTGTAAAAAATTTCCCTCTCACACGGCATAAATAAATCCCTGCGCCTTGAATATGTGCGCGATATAAATTGCATAAAAAAAATCTCTGCGCTTAGAACTGTACTCACGGAATACGCGCGATATAAGCCTCATGTTGATTGATTGATTGATTGGTGACAACAAAACACAGACTTAGTTGACCACTCTGTCTGACTAACAAGTTGAAGCCAACCCACCCCAAAATCGTACCTTTTTCCTGCAAGAAAGCAACATCTCCTGTGAGACCTCACCAGGAAACTTGAAGCTTTTTCGCGCAATGGTGTACATTTGTCGACCCGGCAGTTCTCTGGAATCGAATCTAGATTAACATCTAGTGGTGGCGAACTTTGTGGAATTGAAGTGGGGTTAAGCGTCAATCACACTGTCTGATTAAAACAAGCTGGGTCCGTCCCTTCAGACGGTGTAATAACTGCTCTCAGTGGTGTTGTAATGGTTGGCCCCGAGGTAGGTGTATAATGATACTTGTGTTCAGGGTTGAGTCTAGACCTAAATTAGGCATCTAAGTAATAGCGAAAATCGAAAAACCTTGGCCACTTGTTAACCTTGTTTTGTGATTGGGTGAAACATCAGAAGGGAAAAACAGAAAAAAATGATTATGCAGTATAATTGGTGGTTTTGTTTAGAGAGAGAGAGAGAGAGAGAGAGAGACAGAGACAGAGACAGAGAAAAAGACAGAGAAAAAGACAGAGACAGACCAAAAGAAACGTTTCTGGATACGTCCTTCAAATAACACACGGAATGGTATACCCTGTCGTCACATAAATCACATGCCTCGAAAAAGGAGTTCAAGAGTTTAGCATGTGGCACAGTCTGTTAATAACTAATCAGTGAGTCACTCCCCATTCTTACCGTACCCTCTTTGTATCCCTTTTCCGGTTGGAAGTTAATCTGCTTCGGAGATTTCTTTGTCAAGACCGTCGACCGCCTTGTCCCAACATGGTTTACAGACTTCGGTTTGAATGGCCCGGGAACGTGTTTTGTCAGCGGTCTCGTTGAGAAAGGGGGCCACTCCCTCTGTATGACCTAAGCTGTAATAATTTGCTCGTCGTATGAATGTGATAATCTGGTTCTAAATCAAAATACCCAAGCTGAGTTGAATGTCGGTTTTGTGTTCCCAATCCTCTTATGCGTACTTCAGCAACGCAATAAACACGCTTTGTGGTTTTATCCTAGTTTAACAGTTGTAATGAGATCGAGTTTGGCCGGATCTGGATTTTATTTTTGAAACGTTGATAAATGGATACAATAAAATCTGATGTGAAAATGTTCGTTAAAAACGTGAAAACAGTAATTGTAAACTATGATTTGCTTTATTCTCAAAGTTTGTTTGTTCTGTTATGGTTAACACTATTTTAAATCACGTCTGGGTGTTAACATGGTCTTTGGAATGGTGCACCTTTCTGGTTTCATGCACCATTGACCTTTTACCCTTCAGGCCAGCGCAGAGGTACCCCCCCCCCCCCCCCGCGGGTTAGGGGGAAGAATTTACCCGATGCTCCCCAGCATGTCGTAAGAGGCGACTAACGGATTCTGTTTCTCCTTTTACCCTTGTTAAGTGCTTCTTGTATAGAATATAGTCAATGTTTGTAAAGATTTTAGTCAAGCAGTATGTAAGAAATGTTAAGTCCTTTGTACTGGAAACTTGCATTCTCCCAGTAAGGTCATATATTGTACTACGTTGCAAGCCCCATGAGCAATTTTTTGATTAGTGCTTTTGTGAACAAGAAACAATTAACAAGTGGCTCTATCCCATCTCCCCCCCCCCCCCCCCTCTTTCCCCGTCGCGATATAACCTTCGTGGTTGAAAACGACGTTAAACACCAAATAAATAAAGAAAGAAAGCGCAGAGGTTTCAGATAACACAAATACACATCTGTCAACGAGTAAGGTATGTGTTTATGCTACCAACAAATACAATATTTATTAGTTCTCGAGTTCGGCTGCACATCTCATACTTTCGGGTCTGTGAATGTGGATGAATAATGATGAGCGCTTGGGTTACGTCCGTCATAATTAGTGTGCCTTAATATATCAGTGTAGACTGACCTTAAAATTACTACAGTCCCGTGTCAGTGTTTTCTAGTCCTAGTTTACAAATTTAGGACAATAAAATGCACCTTGAAGGTTTCTAGTTACAGCTGCACACGGTTTCACAATTGAATCTGAAAATGGCGTGACGCGCGAAAGTGAAGGGTTAATACAAAATGAAGCAGGATTTAAATCTAAATGAAACGACAATTTGACTGAAAAGTATACGCTCCTCGGTGCAAAATGAGGATGGAAGACGATTTTCAGGTTTGAAAGTAATTCAAGTCTAGTCAGGAAACTTTGAAACGCGTTTGATGATGGACACTTCTTGTCTTTTCATACACCTGCAACACTATCCCCACGGAACAAAATATGCGAGCTAAACAGACCTGACCTTGGAGAGGCAAATGGGGATTTTACAGACCGAGAGTCGCTGACCTCTGTGAAAGCCAACACAAGTAGCGGGTCATTTTGGAGAGGTATAAATTGCCGTGACAGCAAGGGGTTGGAAATGTGTGTATAAATTGCGAGCTGGGGACAGCTTTATTGCGTTGATTGCGGATACTGGTGGTAGCGGTGGCTCTCTGCCTGGACAAAATGACTGCCACTTGTTGTCCGGCCGCGGACACGCCTTCCTAACGGCTTGACCTTAACTACGGTGGGGGGGAGGGGGGTAAGACATGAGGCGAGGTTGGAGGGGGCGAAAAGGGTAACACTAAGGAGTGAGTGGGGAGGTAAAACAATGGGCCGTCTACTCTATTAGAATTATAGCAACAATATAATAGCCTCGACTGACAAAGAAGATGTGCCAAAACAATCAAATTTTCCTTACCTTCCCCGTGCTGACTTCACTTATTTTGTTCACCTCACAGTTACCAGAATAAACACCGAACACAACCAACCCGGCCTCTCCCTCGTTTTGTGTTTGTGTGTGTGTGTGTGTGTGTGTGTGTGTGTGTGTGTGTGTGTGTGTGTGTTTTGTGTGTGTGTGTGTGTGTGTGTGTGTGTGTGTGTGTGTGTGTGTGTGTGTGTGTGTGTGCAGAATTGTTCATCGTACCATTAACTACAAAACAGAAACTAGAGTGATTTTTGCCAGAAAACTTAACCCAACTCTTTCTCTTTCCTGTGTTGCAGAATTTTTCACAGAATTACTGGACAACGCACGGAGGGATTTACACGAGATGTTCGTCAAGACATACGGGCTTCTGTATCAGCAGAACTCAGACATTTTCGCCGACCTGTTCAACGACCTTCGAGCCTATTACAAGGGCAAGGATCGCAACCTGGTGGACGTCATGGACAACTTCTTCAGCCGACTCTTGCAGAAAATGTTCGAGTTACTCAACGGACAGTACGTCTTTGATGACGAGTACCTCAATTGTGTGACGGAGAGGATGAATGACCTCAAACCGTTCGATGACGTGCCGGTCATGCTTTCCATGCAGGTGAAAAGAGCGTTCATTGCTGCTAGGACCTTTGTGCAAGGTCTCGCCATCGGCCGTGACGTCATTCTCAACGTCATGGAGGTGAGTGTTCGGTGACGTCGTTTTGGTTTTGGTGCGTTGGCGTTGAGTGTAGCTGTGTTTTTTTGTGTGTTCCTCAACATGTGTGTGTGTGTGTCTGTGTGTCTGTCTGTCTGTGTTTGTTTGTCTATGTGTGTGTGTGTGTGTGTGTGTGTGTGTGTGTGGTGTGTATGTGTGTGTGTGTGCGCGTGCACGCGCGCGTTTTGTAGAAAATCAATTGTGGCATGAACAATCAATCAAATACAGACCCTCCATTCTTCTGCAAACGTCTTTCTGCTGCGTTGGTGGGTGTTGAGAAAGCATCATACAGGTCTTCTTGCCAGCCTTTCGACACTCAGTGAATACACACGTACCATTGTTCCACACTGTAAATTAAAGTGTTCCACTTTTAAACACACTTTTTTGTAACCAGAGGCAGTTGTGAACACTGTAAGATACTATATAATTCTACTTGCAAAAGCAGCACACAAGGTGAACAAAAAGACGTTTGCAATGTGTGCTAATGTTGCTAGTAGAACTATACAGTATCTCACACAGTGTTCAAAACTGGTTACACAATGTGTGTTAACAAGTGGGACAATTCAGTTCAGAGTGCAGGGGGATGATTTCAGTGACTTTCGCTGACACAACCTCCTGGCTGCATGCAAGAGAGGAGAGCGCAGGTATTCCCTAACTGTTGCAGCCCTCCCTCGTTTGTTCCTGTAATTTCTGCCATACATCTCTCTCCCCCGTGGCTGATAAGCACCTGCTGATTCAGTGCTTGGCAGCTTGGTTACGGCTGTGTTTCTGGTCTTGGTACAGTCAAACCTGTCTATAGCGACAACCCAAGGGACAGTACCAATAGTGGTCGTTCTGGACAGGTGGTCGCTATGGAAAGGTGAATACATCAGAATAACTGGGATCCTTGGGATGGTTGATGTGGGCAGACTGATGGTCGCTTTCAATGGGTGGTCGCAAGGGCGGGTTCGTCTGTGGTAGAATAGTCTTGGGGCTATGGGGTTATAACAGGCTTTGTTTAGTGTTTATATATTAACAAGAGTGAGCGTACAAAGAAGACCTAAATTAAGTCTTTGTTGACCCTTTACAAGCTCAGATCAAATATTTATTTATAGAAGCACGATTTTAAGGTCATACTCAGTCAGATTTGCGCATTGCATTTGCAAGCAAAACTTTACCACTCCTGATGCAGAACGAAACATTTTGTTTTTATTTTCTCTCTCTCTCTCTCTCTCTCTCTCTCTCTCTCTCTCTCTCTCTCTCTCTCTCTCTCTCTCTCTCTCTCTCTCTCTCTCTCTTTGCGCCCATACCAACCCAAGCCCCCTCCCCCACCCCTCCTGCTCCCCCACCCCTCCTGCTCCCCCACCCCAAGACACCACCTTTACCATTCTAACACCTATATAGATTATCAGGAAGCCGACAGAGCGGAAGGTAATCTTGTCCCTCATCAAGCAGCACGCACCCAGTGAGTGTCCCTATGGAGCTGGTCGAAGCACCACCCCGATTCTTATGGCTCGCCATTTTGCGCACTGCATTCATATTTCACATTGCTTCTCTCTCGCTTCTTAGCTAAGGCCAGAAAGAAAAATATGTCTGTTTCCGGTAACCCGACCGACCCTATTTATAAGCGCCGACCCTAAAGTTTTTTTTCGCTTTTCGCACCCAAAAAAACAACAACAACAAAACGGGAGGTAATCGGTCGATGAGACTTCACCTTCACAATCGAAGAGACTTACCTCCCGTTTCCGTCGTCACGCGAAAAAAACATGGCGGTCAATGACGCCGGGGGGGAAAAAAAACACGTAAAAAGAAACGTAAGAAAAAGGTTAAAAAAAAAAAAATTAAAAAAAAACACCGACCGACCCTATTTTTTTTTCGGCAATGTTACCGGAAACACACATCATTTTTGAGTCACTTGAGAAAAAGTGACTCTATGTAATCGGTCAGTGTTAGTCTGTCCGGCCGGCCGTCCGTAGACACCACCTTAACGTTGGACTTTTCTCGGAAACTATCAAAGCGATCGGGCTCATATTTTGTTTAGTCGTGACCTCCAATGACCTCTACACTTTAACGATGGTTTCGTTGACCTTTGACCTTTTTCAAGGTCACAGGTCAGCGTCAAAGGAAAAATTAGACATTTTATATCTTTGACAAAGTTCATCGGATGTGATTGAAACTTTGTAGGATTATTCTTTACATCAAAGTATTTACATCTGTAGCCTTTTACGAACGTTATCAGAAAAACAAGGGAGATAACTAGCCTTTTCTGTTCGGCAACACACAACTTAACGTTGGGCTTTTCTATAAAAGTGACCGGGCTCAAATTTTATGTGAACGTGACTCATTGTGTTGTGAATAGCAATTTCTTCCTGTCCATCTGATGCCTCATATAATATTCAGAACTGCGAAAGTGACTCGATCGAGCGTTTGCTCTTCTTGTTCTTTTTGGCCTTATGATGTCGTCACGGGTAGTACGAAGATGGCGAGAAAAGGGAGTGTAGGTGGGTGTGGGAGAGGATGAGTTTGTCTGGGGTCCGAGCGGTTTTGGGTTGGTAAGGGGGGGGGGGGGGGGGAGGTGATGATAGAAGTGATGTAGAGTGAAAGAAACGGACAAGTCTTTCCGCTTTCTGTGATTCATCGTTATCTTGACATTTTCAGCTGTGATTTTGGATTTTTTTTCTCTCACATTTTGTGTTTGTGTGTGTAATTACCAAAAAATATATAAGTGTAGCTTTATTTTATTTCCTTTTATTCTATATTTTATTTTTGTTTGTTGATTGTCTCATTTTATTTTAACTTTATTTTATTTATTTTGTATTATTAATTTATTTTTATTTCATGATTTTTTTATTGATTTTTGTTGGGGGGGTGGGGGTGGGGGAGGATGTCAGTTAAATTGTATATCGAGTTAGGTTTTGAATTGTTTCTCTGTTTTTGTTCCGTTTCTGAGTCCAAAGAGAAAAAAATAATGACATAATTAGATAATAGAGAGTGTGTGTGTGTGTGTGTGGGCGCGGGGGTGGGTGGGTGTGGGAACAATGGAAGAGCCCCCCTCCTCACTACACACTCTGTGACTCTCTTTCATCACCTACCTTTTACCTGTCATGTCTCACCTGCAGCCCTAATGGCTGGACATTGTTCCCATTGTGTCACCCTTATGAAAGAAAACAGCGCCAGCAAATGAAACGAACACTTCGCTGGCACGCAATATTCTTCACGTGTCGGATATTAATCCAATTGTCTCTGCCACTCACAGTCCCAGCACTGTATTGATTCATCTCCCAGGTAAAATGCAATTCATCTAGAATTTATGGCAGCTTGTGACATTTTGTAATAGTGTCATGGAGCCTATATACATAGATGCAATATTGGCGTTACCCGGTAATTACCGGTATTTTACCGGTTGAAACGAGAAAATACCGGAACAAAATTGGCTGCCGGTATGACCTACCGGTTGATTTTTAGAACTACCGGGTTTGTTTCGCTGCTAAAACAAACAAAAACAGTACTCTGAGTTGGACTCTTCCTGGTTTCAATGACCAGCCTACCGTTTTTGTCTGGACTGTTGAAAGTTTGCGTTCCGGTTTGAACAAATACTAGCGCAATCACTGTAGATGGTGTGAGGTAAGCAATTCGCTTGCTGTTACTGTCACTGTCAGGGTCCGAATCATTTATTCGCACGTGATGGAAAGAAAAATGATTATCTCCTGCTCAAGAGCGTTTCTGATATATTTGTAGTGCAGTGGGTCCGCTTTTGTAATTTTGTTGTCGAAAGATTATTCTAGGGCCATCTTTTTTGTTGATGGTCCTATCGATTCCTTGCTTGCTTGGCTGATCAATGCTTGTTTAGCTGATTAATCTATCAATTAATGTTGGCTCTATTGGTGTCTGATTTTCTAGTGAGTGGTAAAAAAAAAAAAGACTACCTTCATCATAAATTCAGTTACCGTTATTTTAGTCTTTCAGACATACGGTTATGATACGGTATACCTGAACCAACAATTCACGCAGTATATAACTGGCTGCTAGGAACTTCTGACACATATTTTTTAATTTAATATTCTAGTTTGCTTTTTGATTATAGTCGCGTAGAGAAGGAGAGGTGTATTTAAAGGTTTCATACCGCAGAAGCATACGCGAAATTTTGAGTTAATACAGTCAGAGCCTAATTATAAAGTCGTACAGGCCCACATAAATAGATTTCAGATTCTAGTAGTGTATCAGTACGTTGCAAAGTAAGTATTGTAGATGAAAAGCAAAGTCTTTTTAGAGAGTCTTTGGAACGACCATCTTCGTGACATTCTAAGATAAGTCACAAGCATCAGTTAGTTTTGTCTGTTGTGTTTCTGGTGTGCGGGGGTTAGATCGAAGTCGTTGTGAATGTTTTGTTTCGTCCTGAATTTAACGTTCCATAAATGTAACCTTTCTTGTTTTTATTTTATTTTTTTACTTGGAACTGTTTGTTTCGGATTTCTTTTACTAGTTGTAGAGACACCACAATTGAACCAAAAATAACCAAAGTCACTAACGACCTCTGCCCACAGGCATTTCTTGCTTTGTGTGAGCAGTGCTGCTAGACTGATGACGTGGCACTCAGCCCACCTGTTGGGAGAACGTCAAGGCGATAATGACAGAAAGGGGGGAAGAAAAGTCTGGCTAGCAGGCAGGTATTGTGGGTCAGTGCCAGGACAGATCCATACCGAGTGGGGTTTTTTTTACCTGAAAAATACCTTGCTCTCCTTGACCCCTGGCGACTGCTGACCTTCTTGGAATTCACTCACCTGACCGCTTCCTCCTCCTCCTCCTCCTCCTCCTCCTCCTCCTCCTCATCCTCCTCCTCCTCCTCATCATCATCCTCCTCCTCATCCTCCTCCATTGAGCTGGAGAGAAAGAGAAAGACAAACCAACAGGCAGAGACAGTTAGCAACTGCACATTTGGGTCAAAGAATTCCCCTTCAAGAGGAACTCTTCAATCAATCAATCAATCAATGAGTCTTATATCGCGCATATTCCGTGGGTACAGTTCTTGGCGCTCTGCAGTGATGCCGTGTGAGATGAAATTTTATACGGCCAGTAGATTGCAGCCATTTCGGCGCATATTTACCTTTCACGGCCTATTATTCCAAGTCACACGGGTATAGGTAGACAATTATTAACTGTGCCTAAGCAATTTTGCCAGGAAAGACCCTTTTGTCAATCGTGGGATCTTTAACGTGCACACCCAATGTAGTGTACACGGGGGGAGGTTCGGACACCGAAGAGAGTCTGCACACAAAGTTGACTCTGTGAAATAAATTTCCGCCGAACCTGGGATCGAACTCACGCTGACAGCGGCCAACTGAATACAAATCCAGCGCGCTACCAACTGAGCTATATCCCCGCCCCTTGACATTATTATTGCCGTTACTTAAAACAAAAGCAATTTAAAGGAAAAAACATTTATTGGGTGAAATTCTTGTAAGTGTTCCAGTTCATTAACACACTTTTTCAAGCAAGGGTGCATGATCTATCTTTTGAAATAATCCAGTTGTCTTCGTGTTGTTAAAGTCATTAGCACAGAAGTAACACACACAAAAAAAGACTCGGATGAGTTTCTGTTCCTTTTTTTTCACACAGACCTATGTTCACGTCCGTCAGGCTGTCTTTGTTCAGTTCAAACTAGTTAACTCGTTCATTAGGATCTCTCTCTCTCTCTCTCTCTCTCTCTCTCTCTCTCTCTCTCTCTCTCTCTCTCTCTCAAACACACACACACACTCACACACACATACTCACACTCACTCACACACACACACACACACACACACACACCATACCTCCCCCCTCTCTCTCAAACACCCCCCCCCCCCCCTGCGCTCTCTCTCCCCCCTCTATCTGTACCACGCACCCTCACCCCCTCCACCTCTCGTTCTTTTTCTCCAGAATAGAGGCATTTTTGAATGACACACCATTAGGTTGCCGGCAGCAGTGAAGTGCAGACCGTCTGAACTAAATTACCTGCTCTGGGCCAGGGGGGGAGATAAGAATCAAGGAAAAGCTAGCAGAAAAGTCTGTGGCCTGGGGAACCTTGATTTTTCAAGACAAGTAAGGTTGGTCTTGGGTGGATACGTTTTGGGTGCAAGGATGCTTTGGGCTAGGGTGCTGGCCTTTTTGTGTTAGACAGTTGAGTTCAGATTTTCTTGGCCTGTTTTTTCTCTCGAAGATATGAGCTACATGCGTTTGATCATCATGCGAGGGTTTTGGGGAGGCAACTATATTGGTTTTAAAAAAACTATAAAAATCATGCGTGTGTGCGTGCATTCTTTCTTTTGTGCGTGTATGTGTGTGTATATGTGTGTGTTTATGACTCGGAGAGAAAGACAGACACACAGACAGACAGACTGACTGACTGACTGACTGAGACATGAGACAGAAAGACAATAAGAGAGTTCATTTCCTAAAGTCAGGTCGCAGGAGGGCTTAGGTAAAAATGAGCACAGGTGTCTTGTACAGGTAAGGCTCTCTACTGTTAATGCTGGGTGCCAAGAATCACAGGTGCCTCGTGCTACCTGCCATGCTGTGCCACACAACGGTGCTGGCAAAACTCACCTGTACACGCTGCACAGGTGTGCCCATCTCTCTCACCTTTTGCATGTTTATGTCGAAGGGCTGTCGCAATTAACTTGAAAGATAAGACACAGTTTGAGACATTTCGGTGGAGATTAATTTACGCTAAAGTTTATAATTGTCTGCTTGGGGGGAAAAAAAAGGGGCAGATTTTATAATGATGATAAGCTTGTCTGGAGCATGTTGACACACTGATACGTAGACAGTCAGACGAACTCTCAAAAAAACCGTCGACACTATAGTCTTCCTAGACAATCATGTGCATTTAGAAACGCAAAATCTATATTAAAAATAATGTATAATACAAATATATATACAAGCAAACAAAAATATAAACAAGTCGCGTAAGGCGAAATTACTACATTTAGTCAAGCTGTGGTACTCACAGAACGAAATTGAACGTAGTCCGCCGCTATTGCAAAAGGCAGTGAAAGTGACGAGCCTGTTTGGCGCGGTAGCGGTTGCGCTGTGCTTCATAGTACGCTTTACTGTACCTCTCTTCGTTTTAACTTTCTGTGCGTGTTTTTAATCCAAACATATCATATCTATATGTTTTTGGAATCAGGTACCGACAAGGAATAAGATTGATTTCGAAAATTTAATTTTGATCATGATTTTTTAATTTTTTAATTTTCAAAGCTTGTTTTTGATCCAAATATATCATATTTATATGTTTTTGGAATCAGAAAATGATGAAGAATAAGATGAACGTAAATTTGGATCGTTTTATAAAAAATATTATTTTTTTTACAATTTTCAGATTTTTAATGACCAAAGTCATTAATTAATTTTTAAGCCACCAATCTGAAATGCAATACCGAAGTCCGGCCTTCGTCGAAGATTGCTTGGCCAAAATTGCAATCAATTTGATTGATAAATGAGGGTGTGACATAGCCGCCTCAACTTTTACAAAAAGCCGGATATGACGTCATCAAAGACATTTATCGAAAAAATGAAACAAATGTCCGGGGATATCATACCCAGGAACTCTCATGTCAAATTTTTATAAAGATCGGTCCAGTAGTTTACTCTGAATCGCTCTACACACGCTCACGCACACACACACACACACACACACACACACACACACACACACACACACACACACACACACACACACACACACACACACACATATAGTATACACACATACACCATGACCCTCGTCTCGATTCCCCCTCTATGTTAAAACATTTAGTCAAAACTTGACTAAATGTAAAAAGAGCTACTCTTCATTCAAAAGACTACCGCATAGCAAATGGTTTTCATTAGGCCAAAAAAAAAAAAAATTGTCTGTTTAGGGTAACATGACCAAAAAAAGTAGGGTCGGTAGGTAGGTAGGTTGTTTTTTTTTGTGTTTTTTTTTTGTTTTTTTTGTTGTTGTGTGTAAATGCTATGTTGGCTGAACATTCACTTCTTTATGCTTGGTTACTTCCAGTATGGCGCGCGACGCTCACTTTCGTTCCTAATGAAACGCCAAATGTCTCTTTTTAGCATTTTTACCTTTTTTTTTTTCTTTTTTTTTTTTGAAATCAGAAAAAAGTTTTTGGGTCGGCGCCAAATCGATAGGGTCGGTCGGGTTACCCTAAACAGACAATTTTTTTTTTTGGCCTTATCTCTCCGAGATTCTGGAAAAACATCATTGGTTCGTCGGTGCACAAATGGTTTGCATTATGTCCCCGAATATTTTTACTTTAAAAATAGTGCTTCCACGAGTGTTGGCACCCCTGTTCTTCCTTCCAAGCACAAATGGATTGTATTATCTTATCGATTTTATAACAAGCCCTCAACCCC
>NW_027126332.1:7500-12971 GCF_037325665.1 Littorina saxatilis | reverse complement strand
TGTCTGTCTGTCTGTTATCTCTGTCAGCTATATTTTCAGCTCTTGATACGTGTTTCTAAATGCTTTTTTCTAATGCACCCCTAAAACCTTTAATTTGGCATTCGTTTCTTCATGTATGCTGTTCGGATACATAGAGGGGGGGGGGGGGGGGGGGAGAGGGGAGGGGGGTGGGGGGGTTAGGGGTAGGGTTTTTTTATGTCGGAAGAGGGGGATTGTTGTAAAGGAAATTTGTATGTTGGGATGGTGTGTTAATGCTAACATTAGTTCATCACAGATATTTAAGAATTAATTTCCAGAGTGGACACATAATGTTAGTTACGAAATTATTGTACAACAAAATTCATTACCCGCAGAGCCAGCAGCTACGCAGCTGATTTTTGGTATGTGTCCGGTTGGAGGGTTGGCCTTATTCTGTGTAAATGCATAGCCAGACGTGAGATGGTGAGACGAAGCGTCTTCATGTGAGAGAATAACTAAAAAACATGTATTTAAAGCTTTTGTATAGCATCACTCACCATCGGAATGCAGTCTTACGGCGCTTTGTAAAGTGAATTGGAGATTAAAATTCAACATTTTATACATTTAAAAAAAAAACCTCAGGCAATTAACCTCTTCCAAACCCTTCACTACCACAATACGAGTTTTGCTATCGTAAAAAAATCAATACTCTGACAAGGGAAACAACCGCTGTCTCTTGCCCTTTGAATTGTAGCAAAATACTTGCCTCCCTTAGATGTCATTTGTCTCAGTTTTGGTGTAAACGTTTTATTTTACCTTGTATGCTATGACTTTTTCTTTTTTAATTTTGTATCATTTTGAAACTAAATTCTTTCGACATTTTGCATTTGACAGACACGGAACTCGCTGTGCTGGAGAAGTTGCCATGGTGGCCAACAACGGAAACTGTGGCGTTGGTATTGCTTTCAACAGCAAGATCGGAGGTATGGTAACATTTGTTGATAGATAGGTTGTCACAGTCCGGCATTAGCCACAACATGTCATCTTCAGAGCAATAACTCTGTCAGGATTTACAAGCGTTGTGGACGAGTTACACGGCCCGCTAACAAAACCACTACTGCCTGCTGGGTATTTTCGTGTTTCTATAACCCACTGAACTCTGACATGGATTACAGGATCTTTTCCGTGCGCACTTGGTCTTGTGCTTGCGTGTATACACGAAGGGGGATAAGCCACCATAGCAGGTCTGCCCATAAGTTGACCTGGGAGATCGGAAAAATCTCCACACTTTGGTCGCTTTCTTTGCCTGTGCATGTATCTATAGTTTGTTGGTTATGTTTGGTCGGTTTCTTTGCCTGTGCGTGTATAGTATGCTTGTCGATGTATGTATTGTAAAGCGCTAAGAGTAGACATTTTTCTAGAATAGCGCTATAAAAGTTTGCATTATTATTATTATTATTATTATTATTATTATTACTTAACCCACCAGGCGGCCGCGGCCGGGATTCGAACCCTCGACCTTCCGATTAAGAGGCCGACGTCTTACCGTCTCTTTGGGCAACCAATCTCCTGGCACCCAAGATAACAACAAGCATTGAACGGAACGAAGGACTTTCCTTTGTTGATATTACTCTTCTTCCAAAAGACTCAGTACATACTTGTACATTCTTTCCTCAGCGACTTTAAACATTTTGTGGGCGAGAAGGGTCAGTCTCTTTCGCTTAATTTGTTTTGTTCTTGTGACTATTCCGGACACAGGTGTATAACGAGCTTCTATAAGATACTGATACAAGAAGGGTTAATTTCTAGCTTATTATTTTCACATTTAGTCAAGTTTTGACTACATGTTTACAGATAGACCAGGAATCGAGACGAGGGTGGTGTGGTGTATGTGTATATTTGTGTATGTGTAAAACGATTCTGAGAAAACTACTGGACCGATCTTCACGAAACTTTAAAAACAGATTCTTGGAGATGTACACCGATACGTTGTTTTTTTTAAATCGATAAACGTTTTCGATGTGGTCGTATCCGGCTTTGAGTGAACGTTGAGGCGGCACTGCATTTTCTTTTCCTCAATCCAATAATTATAGAGATGTTAAAGTTACTCTGAAAATGTGCTCAGAATTGTTTTAGACCAACTGATTGACTTAATGTTTTGATATCGCTTCACGAGACTTGAATTTGTTTCGTTTGGTGTGTCTCCCCCACTACAGGTGTACGGATGCTGGACGGCAAAGTGACGGACAGCCTGGAGGCGAGGGCGCTGAGTTTCAACATGTCTCACGTGGACATCTACTCTGCCAGTTGGGGGCCCAACGACGATGGCGTCACTGTGGAGGGTCCTGGTACCCTGGCCGCCAAGGCTCTGGAGAAAGGAGCCACACATGTATGTCATTTAGCAATTTCTTTGTAAATGTGATGTATTCTATGTCTGTTACCGCCCATTGCGTGACACATTTCCTTGTTTTTAAAGGGCAGTTCCATGTTGAGTCTTGAGTATTGAAATACAGACAAAACAAACCAACTAAAGAAGGGACAAACAAGTCGCGTTTAGCCATATCAAAACATTTAGTCAATCTGTCGCCCTGTAACTGAAAGATAAACACTGAACACTCCGAGGGTAGTTTTCGAAATGTTAGTGAACAAAAAGAAAACAAGTCGCGTAAGGCGAAAATACAATATTTAGTCAAGTAGCTGTCGAACTCACAGAATGAAACTGAACGCAACGCAACGCAGCAAGACCGTATACTCGTAGCATCGTCACTCCACCGCCCGTGGCAAAGGCAGTGCCCGTGGAATTGACAAGAAGAGCGGGGTATTCGTTGCGCTAAGAAGGATAGCACGCTTTTCTGTACCTCTCTTCGTTTTAACTTTCTGAGCGTGTTTTTAATCCAAACATATCATATCTATATATTTTTGGAATCAGGAACCGACAAGGAATAAGATGAAAGTGTTTTTGAATTGATTTCGAAAAAAAAATTTTGATAATAATTTTTATATATTTAATTTTCAGAGCTTGTTTTTAATCCGAATATAACATATTTATATGTTTTTGGAATCAGCAAATGATGGAAAATAAGATAAACGTAAATTTGGATCGTTTTATAAATTTTTAATTTTTTTTACAATTTTCCGATTTTTAATGACCAAAGTCATTAATTAATTTTTAAGCCACCAAGCTGAAATGCAATACCGAACCCCGGGCTTCGTCGAAGATTACTTGACCAAAATTTCAACCAATTTGGTTGAAAAATGAGGGCGTGACAGTGCCGCCTCAACTTTCACGAAAAGCCGGATATGACGTCATCAAAGACATTTATCAAAAAAATGAAAAAAACGTTCGGGGATTTCATACCCAGGAACTCTCATGTCAAAGTTCATAAAGATCGGTCCAGTAGTTTAGTCTGAATCGCTCTACACACACACACACACACACACGCACAGACAGACACACATACACCATACCCTCGTTTCGATTCCCCCTCGATGTTAAAATATTTAGTCAAAACTTGACTAAATATAAAAAGGATATCGTCTGTTTGATGTTTTATTAAGTGATTCAGGATGTGAGTAAGTGACTGAGGATGGGAGGGGAAGAGGGCAGGAGGGAGGACATGAGTAAGTCAGTTAGTCAGTGAGCAAGTGAGTGAGTGAGCGAGCAAGCGAGTCAGTCAGTCAGTGAGCGAGTCAGTCAGTGAGCGAGTGAACAAGTAAGTAAGTAAGTGAGTGAGCGAGCGAGTCAATGAATGATGGTTTTTGGGTTTTAATGTCAGTGAGTGAGCGAGCAAGTAAGTACGTGAGTAAACGAGCGAGCGAGTCAGTGAGTCATCGAGTGAGTGAGTGAGTCAGTCAGTCAGTCAGTGAGCGAGCAAGTAAGTGAGTGAGCGAGCGAGTCAATGAGTGAGTGAGCAAGTGAGTAAGTGAGCTAGCAAGTGAGTGAGTGAGTTAGTGAATAAGTGAGTATGTGTGTGAGTGTGCGAGTGAGTGGGTGAGCTAGTTCTTCGTTTATTCATTTTCGTATTTTCCTTCGAAGTGTACCTGACTTTCTCGTCCTTCATGAGCGTAAGTGAGTGGAACGGAAGTGAGTGGAACGGAAGTGAGTGGAACGGAAGTGAGTGGAACGGAAGTGAGTGGAACGGAAGTGAGTGGAACAAAAGTGAGTGGAACGGAAGTGAGTGGAACGGAAGAAGAGCAACGGACAACTGGTTATTTTTCTCATTGACTTGCCCTTTTCATAGGTTGTTTTTTTTAAACAAGAAAGATAGGTTATGGGAACTTGTAATTATTAACACAACAACACGTTCTGTTTTTTGATAACTGAAAGTTATCTTTGTCAATAATCAAACGTTCAAATAACCTACAGTTCTTGTTTTGTGATTCTGAATTTTGAAACCTTTTTTTGCTAAATGTTTATTTCACCAGGGAAGAAACGGAAAGGGGGTGATCTACGCCTGGGCGTCAGGTAACGGAGGGAGGATGCAGGATGTAACTGTGTCAAGCTTCACCTGATTCACTCGTTAATTTTCCCATGGACTTGCCTTTTTTATGTTTTTTTTTCTTCAAATGCGTGTTTTTACCCGATGCTTATTTTCCCAGGGAAGAAACGGAAAGGGAGTGATCTACGCCTGGGCGTCAGGTAACGGAGGGAGGATGCAGGACAGCTGTAACTGCGATGGCTACACCTCCTCCATCTACACGCTGTCGGTCTCCTCCGTGTCGGAGCACGGCCAGGTGCCTTGGTACGGGGAGCTCTGTTCTTCCACCGTCGCCTCCACCTACTCCAGCGGCAACGGGGCTGACCACCAAGTGGTGAGTGCCATTTTTTCTCTCTGGTATATAGTTATTTTTGTCGTCTTGTTCTTGGTCTTCTAGTACTTGTTGTTGTTCTTCTTGTTTTTGTTCTTGTTCTTGTTTTTGTTGTCCTTCTTGTTCATGTCCTTCTTGTTCTTCTTGTTCTTTCCATTCTCTGTCTCTGTCTCTGTCTCTGTCTCTGTCTCTCTCTCTGTCTCTCTCTCTCTCTCTCTCTCCCTCTTGCACTCGCTCTCGCTCTCTCAATCTTTCTCTCTTTCTCTCTCTCTTTCTCTCTCTCTCTCTCTCTCTCTCTCTCTCTCGCTGTGTGTGTGTGTGTGTGTGTGTGTGTGTGTGTCTTTGTGTGTGTGTGTGTGTGCGTGTGTGTATGTGTGTGTGTGTGTGGGTGTCTGTGTGTCTGTGTCTGTGTGTCTGTGTGTATGTGTGTCTGTGTCTGTGTCTGTGTGTGTCTGTGTCTGTGTTTATCTGCGTATTCTGAAACACACACGCACAGAGTACAACGGACACACATCTACACCGACACCCGAACACTGCACGAATATGGCAGTGCACTGGTAAAGACGCCTACCGTTTAAGTGACCTCTAAGTGACCTCTAATTCAAACACTGGTTGCAGGTAAGCGCCGATCTGCACAACCGTTGCACAACACGTCATACCGGAACTTCCGCTGCCGCCCCAATGGCTGCTGGGATTTTTGCTCT
>NW_027126332.1:0-2500 GCF_037325665.1 Littorina saxatilis | reverse complement strand
GTTTGTTTGTTTGTTTGTTTGTTTGTGTGTTTGTGTGTTTGTGTTCGCATATAGATCTCAAGAATGAACGGACCGATCGTCACCAAACTTGGTGAACAGGTTCTATACATTCCTGAGACGGTCCTTACAAAAATTGGGACCAGTCAAACACACTCAACTCAACTCAACTCAACTCAACTCAATTTTTATTGGCTTCAATTTTCATGGAAGAATTTGTCTTGCGCTTGGGAGAAAGTGAGAGTATAACATATAAAAACAGCATTCATATCACATTTCATGTATCACACACAGTAATCACTAGTATAAGCCTACAATTATCACATTTGTACCTGTATCATACATGCAAATAAATAGTATCACATTTCCACGTATCACACACAATATATACATTACATAACATACAGCAAGCTTCCATCTCCCGCGCCCCCCCCCCTCCCACACATACATATCCTCGCACGTGCGTCGACTCCATACAAATGACATCATCAGTCCATTAACTAAAATGCACAATGACTAGTAGTGGGTACATGATACTTAATACGTGCTCAACTAGACCTGCTAACTAAAATAATAACAGAAACAAAAACAAGGACTGGGCACAACATTTACACGTGTGTGACCTACTTACATCAGGTGCCTGTGATCTATAAATAACAATGATTGCGTTTAAAGTAAAACATGAATAATGCCGATGTTTACTAACAATGAATACATAACAACTAAGATAAGAATGTATGTGCTTTCATAATATGATTATTTTATAAAACACAGTGGGGAAATTTGGAAAATAATTTTTATACGAAACTGCGCACATCGAGTCGAGCTCTGTAGCGTGTGTGTTCGGAGGCAGGAGACACACATGGCTGTGGATATTAATTGTTCACGGTTAGGGAGTTATTGCTGGATTAATATTCTACAAGGATTTATACAGAAACATATTAATGGTCAAAGGGAAATAACCTTCTCAGTTGGTGGCAGTGAGAATGGGTGCAGTGAGAATGGTTATTTCCCTTTGACCAACGGGGGTGTTTTTTCTACCTCGGAGGAATTTCTTGTTTTTTATGTTTTCCTTTTTGTCTCCAATGTGCCAAGTAAATCAGGTGGGGCGTTTAACTTATTGTCTCCCAGGTACGGATATATCCGTACCCACTCATATGGCTCTATCTGACCAGGTAGGGAAGTATCCGCTCAGACTGTTAGCTTTAGTCGCTTCCTGTAACATTTATCTAACGCCTGCATTCCAGCGTGTTGATACACAGTTATTACACAGTTACTACAATTCCGAGTGACCTGTTGTAGCACATAATGGTCTCGGCTAAAAATAAATTGGTCAACATAGGTGGGTAGAAATTGTTAATAAATACCACTGTTGTAACAATATTCCTCATAAATTGACCTACAAAGGACATTGACATTTCACGTACAACACCTCTTTTTCTTTTCCTTTTCACTTTTGATCTAATTCGTTAATCTCCTTTAAATATGAATGTGTTGTTGGAATATCTGTTGATGAGACATATAATCATATGCGTATAACCATCAAAACAACAAAAATAATGGCTTACATTTTCATCAAATATGTTTGTGCGCCATCTGAACATGAAAACATCACATACCACCATTCACTTCAGAAGACCTATGTATAGGCCAACAGTTATTTTATTACATCCTAATTGTATCGAGTCGAGGTAAACAAAAATTCTCAAGGAGAGACCCAAACTACCCCTTTAAAGGCTAAATTCCGACAGCATCTGATGGGGTGGGGGTGGGGCCTCTGTACCCCTGTCTCAGTTTTGAAAGCCCCCTCCCCCCCCCCACCCTTTCTCATACTCTAGGTACAGCCCTGCTTTGTGCTTGTCTCGCCCTGGCAGGGTAGTGTTTCTGTCTGAGAGGTTACACCAGTGACATTTACACATTTATTTCATTAAAAAATGCCAACCTCGTTTGTATGATTGTGTCCTAGCAGATTCATTGTCTAATCCGAAGTAAACGTAAAATGTGTGTGTGTGTGTGTGTGTGTGTGTGTGTGGGGGGGGGGATGTATTTTGTGTGTTTCTGTGTGTATGTGTCTGTCCATGACTGTGTGTATGCGTGTACGCACGTGTGTGTGTGTGTGTGTGTGTGTGTGTGTGTGTGTGGGGGGGTGTGTGTGTGTCTGTGTGTGTGTGTCTGTGTGTGTGTGTATTTTGTGTGTGTCTGTGTGTATGTGTCTGTCCATGACTGTGTGTATGCGTGTACGCACGTGTGTGTATACACATGTGTGCTTGCTTGTTTGCCTGCGTGTGTATCATCCCATGAATACAAAATAGCAGGCAAACGATCACTTATTTAGCGTAATTTATACAGACAAAATCAACATAAATACGGGGAATTACCATTTTATAAGATAACATAGTTATAACACATGATGACGTTATTCTTTTTTTTACAGATCGAGGCAACGAAATCAGGGCCTACATCAAGAAACGGGACTGGCAAACAACAGGCTCTTGGAAATCTC
>NW_027126331.1:0-2500 GCF_037325665.1 Littorina saxatilis | reverse complement strand
TGTGTTTGTGTGTGTGTGTGTGTGTGTGTGTGTGTGTGTGTGTGTGTGTTCGACGTTATGTGTGTGTTCGACGGTGTGTGTGTGTGTGTGTGTGTGTATGTGTGTGTGTGTGTGAGTGTGTGTGTGTGTGTGTGTGTGTACCCACTCCCCACACTATGATGAGCTGACTATATTTGCGCCTTGATATTTTATTCATGTTCTTACGTTTTATGCTGTTTATTGTGATTCACCACACCCGAGTTTATCGTAATTGAGATAATAAAGTGTTCTATGTCTATGTATTATGTCTAATACACATGCACACACGCACGTAGGCTACAAAAATCTAATCTTGACTTTGAACTTTATATAAACATACATCCTCTTCACAATTAACGAGGACAAACGTAATTTACAAACACCTAAGTACAACAATTTTTCTGTTTTAAAATTCGGACACACATTTTCTCAAATAATATGAAATTCGCTGAACTTATCTTCTTTTCACTACACCTTATATCTTGATTCCCAAAAAATGGAGTTCTGCCTTCTTAAATTTACCAGTAACACAAACATTCGCTCTGACCAAACTATTTTTGTCCAGCAGTTTTACCGATACACAATCATTAAAAAAACACTACAAAAAGAGTTTTAAGTTAACCGACTTCGCTACCACATAAACAACCTTTTTTTATTGTCCCCAACATTCTGGTCAACGAAATCATTATTATAGACAGTCATTCTATTTAAGGACAATTATCACAGCTTTTGTTCAACCAGTTAAAAACAACAATTATAGTAAAAGCTACAGCGCGATCAACGTTTGCCCATTTACGAACTCGCGATGAGATTTGTTTCTTCTGGTCACCAAGCCTACCGTTTACAAACGCATGCGCACTAATTGGGATTCCCCCAATTTTCTCGACCTTGACCTCAGAACTCTCGAAGCCACTACTTCGGCGTTCAATTTAGCTCGTGCATACCGAGTAGCTGGCAACTTTGCTTTCGAAGTTCCCACTTCCAATGTCAAGGGCCTCTCGCTTGACATAATTATACGACGATATCGCATCTCAAGGGTCCTTACCCATCCAAAAGAAACCTCCAGCGCATACTACAATTGCAGGACATTCCGTTTTTAAAGGCAGCTCATTGGGAAATTATCTCAGACACAATAGCGAAGACGTGAAATGCGTCAATCGAGCAACTGTCGTAACTTGGCTACAATGAGACGGTATCCTACCTTGCACCATAGACACGGACTGTGACATTCTTGTTTAATTTACGTAAAATGCTTAAAACAGAGTGACTCAAAAGCGACAGTTCGATCAGTTACTGACCGAAAAAAACGTGCTCGAGTCATTCGGCGAAGGTGGCGAGCTTTCAAACCAGCACGACTGAATAACTCAGAATGCCTTTTTTCATCATGCCTCTATTCTACACGAGTAACATAGTGCAGTGGTAACGGTTCCGGACTCTCGTTCATTTGCTCCGGGTTCAAGTTCCGCCGGGAGCTATATATTTTTTATTAATCTTTTCCTTTTTCAGCCTCCGCAATTGCATTCCGGCTGCAAAAACCGGGTTTTGCCTCTGTGTTAATTTTATTCATTTGCAAAAGAAACCTTCCTATGCTTTGAAAAAATCATATCATGTCTTGACTTTCAACTGTACGCGCGTGTGTATATGTGTGTCACTACGGTGAGTATGTGTGTTTGTGTGTGTGTGTGTGTGTGTGTGTATGTGTGGGTGTGTGTGTGTGTGTGTGACGTGTCACTTGTGTCATCATAGTTTCAGTGTGTGTATGAGTGTAGATTGAGAGAGAATGAGAGAAAGTGAGAGAGAGTGAGTGTGTGGTTATTTGTTTGTGACTGTGTGCGTGCGTGTGTGGGTGCGTGTGTGTGTATATGTGTGCGCGCGAGCGCGCGCGTGTGTGTGTGTGGTGTGTGTGTGTGTGTGTTTATGTGTGCCGTCAGTGTCACTTGTGTCATAGTGTCAGTATGTGCATGAGTGTACGTTTGTCTGTGTGTGCGTGTGTCGTAAGAGAGAGAGAGAGAGAGAGAGAGAGAGAGAGAGAGAGAGAGAGAGAGAGAGAGAGAGAGAGAGAGAGCGACACTTCTTTGGCAATTTTGGACCAGACAGCGTCTTTATGTTTAACAGTTAGACTGTTCTGAAATTTGGACAGAATAACCGTTCTTTCGTAAAACACTTCTGTCAAGAGTACAGCAATTTCACCATCTGAAAAAGGTGCAGAACGCCCCTCTGTGTCTACTTTAAGTTGAGCGGCACACGTGCCTTGCCATTTTCGTTGACTGCCATGTTGATAGATACGTGCGCATGCGTATTAGTAGGGATTCCCCCAATTTCCCCGACCTTGACCTTAATACTCTCGCTGTCACTACTTTGGCGTTCAAGTCAGTTCATGCATTGTGAACAGTTAGAAAGTTGACTTCGGGAGTTCCCACTTCGAAAAGAGGCCTCTACTTCCAGTGTTTCTTACTTCTAGTTCATGCATACGGGCCCAGGG
>NW_027126330.1:0-18255 GCF_037325665.1 Littorina saxatilis | reverse complement strand
TTCTGCATAATGTCATCTTTCGCGAGAACAACGGGTTTTTTTCTGCAGTAAAACAGTTTTACTGCAGTAAAATTGAAATCAAGAATGCTACAGTAAAACGGTGATGTTGTTTTATTGCAGAAAAACTGTTTACACTTTTTCTTCAGCATTTTGGCATTATTCAGTTATTCAGCAGAAAAACCGAAATTCTGGAGAAAAACTGTCTTTTTCTGCAGCATTTCTGCATAATGTCATCTTTCGTCAAAGCAACGAGTTTTTCTGGAGCACAAAATTTTACTGCAGTAAAATTGAAATCAAGAATGCTGCTGTAAAACGGTGCTGTTGTTTTACTGCAGAAAACCTGTTTACACTTTTTCTGCAGAATTTTGTACTGGCTCATTATAATGTTGGAGCACGCGAGCCCCCCTCTGTCGAGAGATGGACTCATCCAGAATTACCAATAGTTACAAACTATTATACTATCCCAGGGGGCGACGAATACAAACGCTACTTTACAAGGTCGTTCGTTTTTCTCCAGAAAAACTGTGACAGACTATTCTGCAGTAAAACAACATCACCGTTTTACTGCAGCATTCTTGATTTCAATTTTACTGCAGTAAAACTGTTTTACTGCAGAAAAAAACCGTTGCTCTCGCAAAAGATGACATTATGCAGAAATGCTGCAGAAAAGACAGTTTTTCTCCAGCATTTCGGTTTTTCTCCAGAATAACTGAATAATGTCATAATCCGCCAAGAGCCAGTACAAAATGCTGCAGAAAAAGTGTAAACAGGTTTTCTGCAGTAAAACAACAGCACCGTTTTACTGCAGCATTATTGATTTCAATTTTACTGCAGTAAAATGTTTTGCTCCAGAAAAACCCGTTGCTTCGGCGAAAGATGACATTATGCAGAAATGCTGCAGAAAAGACAGTTTTTCTCCAGCATTTCTGTTTTTCTGCAGAATAACTGAATAATGCCAAAATGCTGAAGAAAAAGTGTAAACAGTTTTTCTCCAGTAAAACAACATCTCCGTTTTACTGCAGCATTCTTGATTTTAATTTTACTGCAGTAAAACTATATTACTGCAGAAAAAAACGTTGCTCTCGCGAAAGATGACATTATTCAAAAATGCTGCAGAAAAGACAGTTTTTCTCCAGCATTTCGGTTTTTCTCCAGAATAACTGAATAATGTCATAATCCGCCAAGAGCCAGTACAAAATGCTGCAGAAAAAGTGTAAACAGGTTTTCTGCAGTAAAACAACAGCACCGTTTTACTGCAGCATTCTTGATTTCGATTTTACTGCAGTAAAATGTTTTGCTCCAGAAAAACCCGTTGCTTCGGCGAAAGATGACATTATGCAGAAATGCTGCAGAAAAGACAGTTTTTCTCCAGCATTTCTGTTTTTCTGCAGAATAACTGAATAATGCCAAAATGCTGAAGAAAAAGTGTAAACCGTTTTCCTAGGGTAAAACAACATCTCCGTTTTACTGCAGCATTCTTGATTTCAATTTTACTGCAGAAAAACTGTTTTACTGCAGAAAAAACGTTGCTCTCGCGAAAGATGACATTATGCAGAAATGCTGCAGAAAAGAACGGGTTTTCTCCAGCATTTCTTTTTTTCTGCAGAATAACTGAATAAAGTCATCATCCGCCAAGGATAGAAATGTCTTGGCTATTGACATTCGGGTGATGTGTTTTTTCCAGACTGATTGTACTTATGACTACATGGTTCTAGACCAGGGGCGGACGAGGGGGGGGGGGGGGGCACAGGGGGCACGTGCCCCCCCCCCCCCCAAAAAAAAAGAAGAAAAAAAGTAGAAGAAAAACAAAAGATTTTTCTATGCTGATTCTATGACCATTTCTAAGTTCAAATGGCACCAGATGGCACCATTTTGCTTCTTTGGGCAAACATTTTTTCCGGGGGGGCATGCCCCCGGATCCCCCTAGCAAATTCGGGCGCTTCGCGCCCATCACATTCACTTTCGATTCAAAGTGCCCCCCCCCCCCCCCCTTACAAAGCAACTGATCCGCCCCTGTAGACAGTGTTTTTAACTTGAGTGTGGAGATTATTTCCAAGACGACTCAAATGTGTGTGTGTGTGTGTGTGTGTGGGGGGGGGTGTGTGTGTGTGTGTGTGTCTGTGCGTGCGTGCGTGCTTGCGTGCCAAAGAGCACGCGCGCGCGAAAGTTAAAGGCACAGTGCAGCTCACAGCCTTCGTTTTGCGTTTTTGTTGCAGCTGAGTGCATTTACAGTTCAAAAATCCTCCTATGGTAGTAAAACAAACCCAAAACTACCCAACGACGACATCTGTGAAGCTCGACAGTTTCTTGTTCACGCGAGTGCATAAATTAACCTAGTTATTACGTGGTGTTTGGTCGGAGTTCGATTCAACTGAGTGATTCCGGCCTCCATTTTGTTTTACACAAACTCATGATGACGTCTGACATAGTTTGCTAGTGACGTGTCTTTTTGTGCATGATGTGGTGATCTACCTGATCTAAATTTAGATCCAAAAATAGGTCAAGACCAGCCGGGTCCGAGTACGAAATTAATTCGTAAATAAATCGCAGTTCTTGACTCTTTGGGTGCAAGTCAATGAAACTTGGTAGTTCTTCTAACGGATAGCTGCCCGAAGTATGACTAAAAGCCACAGGGGTTCCGTGCACCTGGATTTGACCAGTTCAGTACCTTTAAGGGATATTAATAGAATATGTCTGAGTCTACCAGAAGGTGAAGGGTTATTAATTTTAGTTTGTCTAGGTCAGAAATTGAGAGAGAGAGAGAGAGACAGACAGACAGACAAAGACAAGGAGATAGACCGAGACAGAGAGAGAGAGAGAGAGAGAGAGAGAGAGAGAGAGAGAGAGAGAGAGAGAGAGAGAGAGAGAGAGAGAGAGAGAGAAAGAGAGAGAGAGAGAGAAAGAGAAAGAGAAAGATCTCGCTGTGTCTAAGAATGTCTGAAAACACTTTTCTAGTGTTCTAATTCGGGATGAAGGTTAGGGCAAGGGTTAGGTAAAGTCTAAAGTCACAGCAACCCTTTGGAACCCAGTAGCACTGGGACGCCATTAGACTGATGAGTCGTGTGCCAGTACCAAGACGAAGACGAAGTCACTGCACAGGTTCGAAAATGGTTTTCTCATTTGTTATGGGGGCGAGGACGCCCCCATTCTATACGGATAGTTTCGAGGTTGACCATGGGCAGCGCCATTTTGTTGTGAAATACGTCATCAGTTTGTGTACACAGGAAGTTGTGACATCCGTCACCCTATGGGAGGGGTGACGTCAAAATTGTTCATCTGTAGAAAGTTGTGAAATCCGTCACCCTATGGGAGGGGTGACGTCAAAATTGGTCATCACAGAGTTTGTGTAACACAGGAAGTTGTGAAATACGTCACCCTATGGGAGGGGTGACGTCAAAATTGTTCAACAAAAACATGATTTGTCGCATTGTGCAGGGTCAACTGCAACAAACTCAAACCGAGCCATTCATACCTAGCTGTATTTGAGTGACTTATATACCCGACATTTTTATTTCTTATTTTTAGCACAGGTGTAGGAAAAATCATGAACCAAAATGTTATTTATTTTCTAATTTAACATTTTTTTTACAAATATGACCATGGTCTTTTAAACATACAGTGACATTAAACATTGTTATGTTAAAAAAAAGAAAAAAGAAAAAAAGCTTTTGTGCACAAATCAGAAAATACATTGTACATTTTACCTACAGGCCAAACCGTGAGTGTCTGTGGCAAAGCCCGACCCAGGAAATTGCACTGATTTTATATTTAGATCAGAGAGAAATTGTCAAGAACAGGCGCTTGCATTTGGATGTGTCCAATGATAGTAGGTTTGGTTGTGATCAATCAGAATAATGTAGGAATAAAAATGTATGACAGTTTAGTATGATGACATGTAATTCACATATGCTGAAATATGATATTATACATCATGTAATATTATTATGGCTGTTGCCATGACCATGAAACCCAACAAAGGTTTAATGTAATGTAATTCAAAATACCAAAACCGAGCACCTATTAATCTCGTCTTTGCGCGTGAAGATTGAGGCCGTCTGCCAGTAGCGGTTAGGTCATACAGTGGAACCCCTCTCTAGCGACCTTTAAAATGTTGACAAAAATCGGTCCTTGTGGAGGAGGGTCCTTACAGAGGGAGGGGGCGGAGTCAGGGGGCCACAAAGAAAGTCAGATTTAAAAAAAAAAAGAAAACAGAGAAGTTTGAGTTGCTGACGACCGTTCTCTCTGAAAGCAAACTGCTTCGATTTCATGTTTGTCCTTGGTGTCCACCAGTTCTGGTGCATGTACTACCCTGGCCAAGTTTCCTCTCAAGACATCAAAGAGACCGCCCCAGTATACGCTACAGCCTCTGGGCGAACCACCTCTCATAGCTAAAACTGGGTCAATGACCCCTGGGAAGAAGGTCAGTGTCTATAAAAATTTTACTCCTAGGCCTGCGGCCAGGGGGGGGGGGAGTATACCGGTACCATTTGAGAATCAGACCAAATGAGAATTGAACCATTTGAGAACATCCTTTTTTTTTCAATCACTACATCGAAGGCCTGCGGCCCGGGGTTCACATGGGTTGGTTTGTTTGTTTGTTTCAAACCCACACCCATATACACACATTTCCCATTTAAACCATTTGTCGGCCCCCTGTCGATATTTATCGACTAAGTTCCTTGTCTAATTTGTCTTTAGTCTAGTACAGAAAGCAGCGAAGACTTGCTCATTCTGATAAGCAGCTCCGTACAACTGCCCTTAGCTCTGTGAATGTTTAGCTGACTGTCCTGTGTGTTACTAAAAGAGTGAAGCAGAAGAGCAGAACAAATCGAATAATTATATACCTGTACCGTCATTTTTATGATGCCAGTCAAAGGCACACGTGAAAAAATGT
Organism: Littorina saxatilis; assembly: GCF_037325665.1. Taxonomy (NCBI): domain Eukaryota; kingdom Metazoa; phylum Mollusca; class Gastropoda; order Littorinimorpha; family Littorinidae; genus Littorina; species Littorina saxatilis. The sequence goes on along the minus strand of NW_027126330.1, from coordinate 13,361 downwards.
CTGCCCACAATCTCAGGTCTGGCCAGACTACTACAAGGGATAAGATAATCCTTCAACCTGGTCACATACCAAAACAATGAACACCCTGGCTTGTTGCCGTTGTGAGTTTGAACTGAAACTGTAACTTTCGTGATTCCCTGATTCCCGGTGTAGCAGCTTATTTTGAAGCAGCCCAGTTTGACCGGAAGGTCATTCTAGGCTAGCCTATTTTGACCGGGAGGTCATTCTGGGCTAGTCAGTTTTGACCCCCCCCCCAAACTTGTGGAATGACCCCCCCCCCCCCCAAAAAAAAAAAAAACTTGTGGAGATGCATAGATGCATTTATTCATTTGTACATTTCGTGTTAAAAGGTCCTAGTGTACTTATTCTTGAAGTTTCAAAGGAGGTGTCAACATTTTTATTTTTATTTTGTTTATTTTTTATTTTATTTTATTTTTTAGATCATTTTTCCAACACATATTGTGCACATAATAATACATATATTTCGTTTTAAAAGGTCTTAACGTACTTATTCTTGAAGTTTGAAGGGGAGGTCAAAACTGACTGGGGGGGGGGGGGGGTCAAAATTGGCTAGCCCAGAATGACCTCCCAGTCAAAATCAGCTAGCCCAGAATGACCCCCCGGTCAAAACTGACTATGTGTCGAAATGGCCTGTTACACCGGGTTCATTAACTCCTGTCTGTGATCGCTAGTTGCTTTGTAGCCCTGCACACACTCATGTCAGAACCCCGGTTGCCTCACGATCACCCGCCCCCACATTTCCCACTCTACCAGGTAACCGGAATTCAAAATCAAAACGGACGTTCTCCTGCACCACCTGCAACCTTAATTATCTATGCCATATCCTATTTGAAATGTCCGAAACTACTCTTACATTGGTGAAACTGGAAGAAACTTGTCTACCCGCTTCACCGAACATTTGGCAGATACAGTTCGGCATCGCCGCTGTAGGTCTGTCGCCCACAATTTCAACAGCAGCAACCACACCTCCCTGGATGCCCGTGTGAGAGATGTCTGGCAACACCTCTACAGACAGAAAGCATATTGAATCCGGTTTCATACAATCTCTGGGCGGGGATATAGCTCAGTTGGTAGCGCGCTGGATTTGTATTCAGTTGGCCGCTGTCAGCGTGAGTTCGATCCCAGGTTCGGCGGAAATTTATTTCAGAGTCAAATTTGTGTGCAGACTCTCTTCGGTGTCCGAACTCCCCTCCCGTGTACACTACATTGGGTGTGCACGTTAAAGATCCCACGATTGACAAAAGGGTCTTTCCTGGCAAAATTTGCTTAGGCACAGTTAATAATTGTCTACCTATACCCGTGTGACTTGGAATAATAGGCCGTGAAAGGTAAATATGCGCCGAAATGGCTGCAATTACTGGCCGTATAAAATTTCATCTCACACGGCATCACTGCAGAGCGCCTAGAACTGTACCCACGGAATATGCGCGATATAAGACTCATTGATTGATTGATTGATTGATATCCACACCTAACGGTTTGAAAGCTAAATTGTGATGTAGGCCTATCTACCAAAATGAATGTTCATTCGGTGTGTGTGTATTGTGTGCGTGCGTCCGTGCGTGTCTGCATGCCTGCATGCCTGCCTGTCGTTCCTGCGTTCGTCTTTGACACTAACAAGCACCTTAAAGCAGCTGAATGTCCCTGACATTGATCACTGGAAAAGAACAAACATGTTGAATATGAGGTCACTTCCTGTTGAAGCATTATGGGTTATTACCGACACCGGAAATAATACAATTGATGACCTTCTTTTTTCTGCGTCGTTAGTTCTCGCAAAATCTTTTGATTACTTTTGATGACCAAGAAAGAGTGGCAGAATACGATTCAAGTACAAACACATTATCGGAATCGACTGTCTGTGAAAATAGCAAATCAAAAATGGGATGACTGACTTGAACGGTCTGTTTGATTTCAAGTACGAGATTTCCTCTGTATCAAAACGTGAAGTTAACAGCGCTTGACGATAAACACCTTCATTTGGAAGAGAATTTCGGTTGACTTCACATTTACTGTCAAAGAATGCCCCTTTAACTACGTCACCAGTCTATGTGCTGTTTCCAAGTTCCGTACCATGTCAGCAGTAAGAAATAATCTTTTATAAGCATTTGCTTGAGTTCGTGTCCTAGCTGCGGTTGTTTCATGTTATGTATTTTGAATAAAATTGTGTTTAGACCAACTGAAGAACAATGTTTTTCGTTCTTTTGGTCAGTGGCGAAGTCTAGAAGTGACGGGTTATCGACGTGTCGATTGGACAATCCTATCAAAGTGACATACTACAGGGCATGGTTACATAGCAGACGATCGTTTTTCTTGTAAGCCCATAGGATTAGGGCACGGCACGCAGTCCCAGTGGCCCAATCTTCCCCCTCAGGGCTTCCCAAAGTGCGCATCCCTGCGTCCTATACGCACTAGAAGGCGAAATCTCGTACTAGAAATTGATGGAAGGGGTCCCGGGACGCACTAAACATATAAATAACGTGTCCCGGGACGCACTAAATTTTCGTTTCAGACTGTAGTCGTCAGTTAGCATTACAAAACAAAGACCAGAAGTCAAGTTGAAGGTGTGCGTGTGTGTTGCATTTAACAAGGTATACTTGAAGTATCCTCCTCGATTCGTTTGGTGATAACAAAAAACCTGTTCATATCACATTATTCGCAATCACAATGCGTTATATGTGTACACATCGGGTATAGGGATCCGGGACTCTTGGGACCCTCTGAAACTGGGCTGAGGGGCTCCCGGGACCCTCTATGACGGGCGTGCGTGGGGAGCCCTGCTTCTAATGTTAAGTGCACAAACACATCATAAACATATCTCTGCTGAATAGAATCTTTGTCATTGAAGGCTGTTGTCACGCAAGTAAAATAAAATCTGGTGTTTAAAAGTAAATGAGAATTTTTGCTTCAGTGAGAGTTGATGTTGCCAATCCCTTTTTTGGACGCCATTTTGGACGAAACCTTTCCTCTTTCCCCCATTTTCTCTCACATCAGCAGATACTGGTCAGACTGTCCTTGCTTGTGCCGTTTCTTCAGCCTATTACAATTACAAACAAGAAATTCCTCCGAGGTAGGAAAAACATCCCCGTCCTTACCATTCTCACTGCCACCAACTGGGAAGGTTATTTCCCTTTGACCATTAATATGTCCCTCTATAAGTCCTTGTAGAATCTTAATCCACCAATAACTCCCTAACCGTGTGTTTGACTGGTCCCAATTTTTGTAAGGACCGTCTCAGGAATGTATAGAACCTGTTCACCAAGTTTGGTGACGATCGGTCCGTTCATTCTTGAGATCTATATGCGAACACAAACACACACACAAACAAACAAACAAACAAACACATCGACCGAATCCTATACACACCCCTATACCGGGGGTGTAATAATGTTCAAGAGGTATAAAAACAAGGACAATTTATTAAGCAGTTAGAAGGAGAGGCACCCACTGTCGTCGCCACTAGCAATATTGTCTGAATTACGAATCCTTCTGGCCACTATGATTGTCAGGGGCCCATTGAAGGCACAATTCTTCTTGTGTAAAAAATTCGGCTCACCATCAGAATATTAGATTTGACCAGACTGGTACATGGGATAAGGCTCCCTCTCGACTTGGACATATATAGAGAATACTACATGGCTTGCTGTGTCGTACCAGATGTACACGAGTTTTTTTTTTAAATATTGAACTGCGAGCGAAAGCGAGCTGTTCACTATTTGAAAAAGCAACGAGTGTAAATCTGGTACGACACAGCAAGCCATGTAGTATTCTGTTTATCCTACATACTGTACTTCCGTGTATTTTACTGAAAATGTCCTGCATTCGAGGCAGCTAAATTGAAGAGGCTTGTTTTGGAACCTCGATCTCTTCTAAAGCCTCGTGCAATCTGTATTACGTCAAAGCAAAGAAACGTCACTCTGAAAGTGTGGCGTGACGTGTTAGTTCTAAAGATTCATCGAGGGTAATTAGCGAGCGCAATTTGTGTTTCTATAATGACGTTTGTCTCGGTGACTTTGGCATCATAAGCAGTGGAAAAACAGGTCCCTGCCAGACTTGCTTGACATGACCTCATTTACATGATATACACACGTGTGATTTGAACGATTATTATCTCACGGGTGTCTCTCTCACGTATGTAGGATAAACCAAAATACAAAAGACTGGGTGCTTGTTGTACAGTGTTCACATTTGTTGAAGAATTAATTTTGCACATTGGACACGAGAGGTATTAACTTACACACACAAATCCCCACGCTGCGCAGGAAGCACTCATGTTTTTGGTATTTTGGTATTCCAATTTTGGAGGAAGGTCTTATCCCATGTAAACGCCGGGGCAGATAAAGATAAAGATAAGGATAAGATTAATATAGTACTGTGAGGTTACCCTCATGGAAATTCGGGCTGCTTTCTCCCTGACAGTGTACGGCGCTACCCATTTTTTTTCTGCATGCGTGTACTCATGTTTCCAAGCCCTGAGACTGTCGCTGTGAACTTGGGTTCTTTATCGTGCGCATGCGTGCACACGGGGGTGTTCGGACACGGAGGAGAGTCTGCACAAAGTTGACTCTGGGAAATAAAATCCCTGGCCGAACATGGGGATCGAACCCACGCCGATAGCGACAACTGGTTTTGAAGCCAGCGCAGCTACGGACTGAGCTATTTCCCCGCCATTGAGACGGACTAGTTTTACGGCTAAGTATCAACCCACAGGAAGACAGCAGAGCGCAGGAATAACCGGAACAACCCAAAGCCTTAACATTCTGTCATCATTAAAGTATTGCACAGTATTCCATTGTGTTAGTCTGTCTATCTGTCTGTGTGTGTGCGTGTCTGTCTGTCTGTCTGTATGTCGGTCTGTCTGTCTGTCTGTGTATATGTCTGTCTGTCTGTCTGTCTGTCTGCCCCCCCTCCCTCCTTCCCGTCTGTATCTCACCAAACAACAACAAAATAAACAAATAAAAATTTTCACAGCTGGCGAAAGCTTTTACATCTCCGGGTTTGGTCGTTTATCAGATTTTATTGGACAGTCGCCTACAGTCTGCTATTTCTGACTGGCACTCTCTCTCTCTCTCTCTCTCTCTCTCTCTCTCTCTCTCTCTCTCTCTCTCTCTCTCTCTCTCTCTCTCTCTCTCTCTCTCTCTCTCTCTCTCTCTCTCTGTCCCTCCCTCCCTCCCTCCTACAAATCCGGAAAAAATAGAATGATATTGAATGAAGTGCATTTTTCTGACCACGTTAACAGTCATCATGATTGGTCAATTTGTTCGGACGTTTGGCAATCACTGGCCGTAGGCAGATGGGGTACGGTTTAAGTTTAGTGTCCCAAATAAACTCTTTCTATCAAAGGTTTGGCAGGTCGGCACCGAAGTGTGGTTCAAAAAACGAATTTCTTGGTCAAACTTATCTCTTTTCACCATGTCTTTTCTTCAGCAACAACAGTCTGGCATGGTTCTCTTTCTTAGCAAAGTTTCGTAACTTGTTATGGCATCCTTGAATTTGGGACAGTAGTGCAATCTTTCGTTTGAAGAGTTCAACTTAAGGACCTCAATATGACAATATCCAAACATATCACATTGACTCAGGGTCAAATCTTTGAGACACTTTACACGATTGAACTTTTCTCAGAAAAGTTTGGAAGATTACTTCTCAAGGTGTGTCCTCGTTTTTGTTGTTCTAAATGTCTGACAACCTCAAAAGCTTTTTGAAATAGCTGTCTGGCGCTACGGCTGCTTAAAGTTGAACTGCCGTTTTAAATGTTAAATCTCAGGTTATGTTTTTGTTTTCGCTCTTTCAAATGTATGAAAAGTACTATGTATATACCACATGACCTTCTCTTATATTTTGTTTAAAGGAGCTGTTTGACACTATAAGTAGACTAGTGACAGCATGTTAAATCTAAAAAATGTTTTTATTTTCATTCTTGAAAATGCGTAAGAAGTTATATGGCTACCATCTAGGTTTGACACAGATTACTTGAAATGAGGTCAGTGACACTGTTTGGGGATTGGTAACAGGGTTCGCTGCACAAATCAAACATTAGTATGTTCTGCAATTTAGTTTTACATACCGAATGCCTTTCTCGCAGTGGCGGGGACAACACTCACCAAACACCGTTGCGCACGTTTAAGATACCTTTCATTTGGTGTATTCGTGCATAAGCCTACTTCTTCTCGTGAAGACAGTTCGGCTCACCGCCGCTGATTTGGCCAGGCTTTTACACTGGATAAAACAATCCCTCCATTTGGTCAAACACCAAGAATCAAAATCCTCTTGGTGAGTTGGATTGTATTTAGAAAGAATTATCATGTCATTTGTAAATTGATACATCAAACCATTCCACTTGACATTCGGTATGTGTCCAGGTGGATGCTCTCTCTTGTCCAGGCTAGAAGAAAAACAAACTTGACACATATGTGCTGATGCACGTGTTCGTTTACACGGAAAGATATGTACCTTTAACTTAAGACGCCAAGTGACTGCCTATTTGACAGGGAATACAAAACAAACGAACAAACAAAGAAAGCAAACACTGCCACATGCATTTACCCTAACATAGCGAACGAAGAAAAAGAAGAGAAACAAGAATAAGAAAAACGCGAGTAACTGTGAGTAACTGTGACATCGCAACACTTGAATAGTTTTTTCAGAAATTTACATTTTTGTTTCTCTCTCTCTCTCTCTCTCTCTCTCTCTCTCTCTCTCTCTCTCTCTCTCTCTCTCTCTCTCACTCTCTCCCTCCCTCTCTCTCTCCCTCGCTCTCTCTCCTTCGCTCTCTCTCCCTCCCTCTCTCTCTCTCTTTTTCTCTCTCTTTCTCCCTCTCTCTCTCCATCTCTCTCTCTCTCTCTCTCTCTCTCTCTTTCTCTGTCTGTCTGTCTGTCTGTCTCAGGGCCGGACCAAGTTCGTTTGAGGGGGGGGGGGGGTTCCAACTGAAGGCAGGGGTCCAAAGTCCACATTTTTTTTTCTCTGAGAGGTACATTGGATGGCCAGGGGGGGGGGGGGGGGTCCGGAACCCCGGGAACCCCCCCCCCCCAGATCCGGCCCTGTGTCTGTCTGTCTGTCTGTCTGTCTGTCTCTCTCTCGCTCTCTCTCTCTCTCTCTCTGAAACACACACACACACACACACACACACACACACACACACATACACACACACTCTCTCTCTCTCTCCCTCCCTCTCTCTATCTCTATCTCTCCACCCTCTCTCTCTCTCTCCGACCCCTCTCCCTCAAAGCAATTTACTTAGATCTACTATTACAATGTATGGCTCCTTTAACCTTCAGGAAGCTTCAGTCACTTAAAAGGGATAATGGTGACCAAAACCAAATAATCAAATCGCCCAATCAGTCATGGAGCGCCCTAGAAAAAAGTGTTCAAACGACTGTGCTTGGACAATCGTTTCAGCCTGTGATGTCTCAACGCACTCTGTGTTTTCCACTCCGTCCTACTTCCTGCCCTGATGAGTGCTCGGCGAATTTTACACGCTTTTACTTAGAGTACAGATTTGAAATCGCCTCAAGAGCTGCAGGAATCAGAACACTTGGGGTTGAATAAATCACACAACGCACGATGAATGCTTTAGAATGTGTGTTTAAACGTTCAGTTCTTCACATTTTAATTGTTGTGTTGGGCAGTCTTTCGAGATGGTCTATCATAATGTCTTTCTTAACGCTGTGCTGTAATGCGTTTTAGCCTTGTACAGCATGCTACGAGTACTTGCTCGCTGAATCATGGAGTACGGGTACTAATTACGGAATCCAACGGCTTTCATCTGTCTTGACGAATGCGTACCCTACCCACCAGCACTGAATAAAATAAGCGGAAGTACAAACGGAAGTACAAGTCAAGACTTCTGGCACAGAAGATTTGTCCAACAAAAAACAAAAATCATTTTCATAATTAGCATAGATACTGAGCATTTCAGCGCAACTCATAGCAAGTCTGTCTAAATGACATCACGGCGAACGTCTGTTGAACTCCTTGAAAGTAGCACTCGCCAGAAAACATCTCCAACTTGGATACTTCCTGTACCTTTAAACAAGCTACCGAACCGCAACATACCCGACTCAAAAGTTCATCTCGCGAAAAGATGAAATAATACAAAACGACGCCTTTCAAAATCTGAAGTTAAGCCCCTATCCAGGGAGGAAAATTACGACATCTTCGCTTCACCCCGAGGTCAGCAGAAGCAAACATGGGGGCAAAGAAAGCAAGGAGGGGAGAAATGAAGGGATAAAGAGACGGCGAGTAAAAGATAACTGGCTCGCCATATCACCCGTGTATGCAGATTGGGCTTTGAAGTGGGGGGAGGTGCATTATGGGAGAGATAGCACCCTTCCGAAGTCAGCTTGGAAACGGCGCCCAGTCCATTTCGGGCGTAAACACGCACTGCATTCAACACTTTTTTTTCGGGAGAGGTGGGGGGGGGGGGGGGGGGTTGGGGTAGGGTGGGCGGGGGGGGGGGGGGGTATGAGGGAGTTAAGGAACTCTGATATGAGTTTAAAGACACTGTCCTTCCCTTTAAAAAAAACAAAAAAAACAAAAACAAACTGTAAGCCCACCGTCACAGATCTGGCCAGGTTTTCTACATGGGATATGCGATCATCCCTTCTCTTGGTCAACAATCCTCAGCCTGGGTAATCATCAGCCTGGGTAATCCTCAGCCTGGGTAATCATCAGCCTGGATAATCATCAGCCTGGGTAATCATCAGCCTGGGTAATCCTCAGCCTGGGTAATCATCAGCCTGGGTAATCCTCAGCCTGGGTAATCCTCAGCCTGGGTAATCCTCAGCCTGGGTAATTATCAGCCTGGGTAATCCTCAGCCTGGGTAATCCTCAGCCTGGGTAATCATCAGCCTGGGTAATCCTCAGCCTGGGTAATCATCAGCCTGGGTAATCCTCAGCCTGTGTAATCCTCAGCCTGGGTAATCCTCAGCCTGGATAATCCTCAGCCTGGATAATCATCAGCCTGGGTAATCATCAGCCTGGGTAATCATCAGCCTGGGTAATCCTCAGCCTGGGTAATCATCAGCCTGGATAATCATCAGCCTGGGTAATCATCAGCCTGGGTGGCTGCTCTCCTCGCACAGTGGGAACTTTTGATGAATTAATGTTGTAAAAGCCACCATGGTGCCTTCCTAATCCATTAATTCATAAATGAAAGCAACTCACCACAGAAAGCAGCCAGGGTGTTGGTTTCTGATCTATGTCCAAGCCATCGTGGATACGTGGAACAAGCGCATCCTTCCTCTTCGCCACTTCCCAATAATCCACAGTCTACTGGCTTTCTGTGCGAAGTAAGGATTTTGGCTGAATTAATTAATTTCGTATTGATCCAAAACTGATAGACTGTTTACGTTCCCGCAAAGTCTAGAATCAATAACAAAAACAGGTTCCTTTAAAGAGCGTTTGATTTTAGGCAAAACAGCAACAACAACAACAACAAAACACAACACACATTCATAAGTACGTAGACCTGAGCGTCTTTGCCGTTGACAAACATACGACTAACGATGAAAACTTATCTGGGTATGTCTTGAATTCAATGACTTATAAATAAGTTCATATACGATCAGATCAGATCAGAGAGGATAATAAAAGAACAGAACAGAACGAGACGAGACGAGACGAGACGAGACGAGACCGTGTATGTCTGTCTACTGCAATGCAATATATATATCGTTTTAAACGCTTCGGATTTATTCGATTTGAGTTAATGACGCTCCGTCACATCCCTGGCTTACACGTCTCTTGAAATTGTTTGAAATGTACTCAACCGTGACATCGATAGAAAAGTATACAAACAAGATTTTGGAAATGGGATCAGCTTGCGGTTGCTGGATTTGTGTGGACGCGGGGTGGGGTGTATGTGTGCTAAAAAGGGAAATTCATAAGACGCACTCCACAACCGAGTAAGACGCATTAAGTCGCAACGGGAAAAACTGTGGTTGTCTGGGAAAGGTGTTTGTTAGGTATCCACAAAGAGACAGAGAAAAAAATGTGTCTCGGTGTGCCAAGGATGTTTCCAGTCTGCTGCCAAGACTGGGCCGGAAGCGGAAATCACTGATCCCGTGACGGGAAGTATGTTATGAGTTGTGATGGTCGTCGTTTATCAGGCAAACCGTGCGCTCGTGTATCTGCTCCCTATGTATGTCTGTGTTTCTCTCTGTCTGGGTCTTTTATGTGTACCTCTCTGTATTTTGTTATGCCTTTGTCTCTGTCTCTCTGTTTCTCTGTCTGTCTGTCTGTCTGTCTGTCTGTCTGTCTGTCTGTCTGTCTGTCTGTCTTTCTCGAGTCTCTCTTTTTCTCTCTTTTCTCTCTACCTCCCTCTCTCCCCCACCCACAAACTCTCTCTCTCTCTCTCTTTCTTTCTCTCTCTCTTTACCCCCCTCACTCTCTCTCTCTCTCTCTCTCTCTCTCTCTCTCTCTCTCTCCCATTGAATGTTAGCCAATATTTTTCGTTAATAAGTGCAATATTAGATAAGATAGGTATTTCATTTGTTATGTTCTAGTCTTGGGAGTGAGACGAAAGAAAACAGTTGATGTGTTCTGGTATGAAGGATTCATGTTTGCTTTGGTAAATACTAAAATAGATAGACAGCTTACTTCCACTCAAATTGTTTTTGTTGTTCGATTCATACAGATTTATATATATAAATATTTTGCTCAGCCGTTCTCTGTTGCAAACTTGTTGAGAAAACAACCCATTCTGAAAACAAAATATAGACCCCAGCACAGCTGCAGAATCTTGAAGAAAGAAGACGTGACTTTTCCATTAAGAATCCGTCGAGAATATGTTTTGACGCATGTTTTTCACAAATACTATTTTAGAAAATACCACACGGTCAGTTAGAGGTCTGCCTGGTGGTCGCTGAGCATTCAGTTTATGTTTCATATGTGCTATGAGAAGAATAAACACATACTTATGAGTGTGTGTGTGTGTGTGTGTGTGTGTGTGTGTGTGTGTGTGTGTGTGTGTGTGTGTGTGTGTGTGTGTGTGTGTGTGATCATGATTGTTTACACGAGAATGATGAGTATACCCTGGAACTAATTAATAGGCTTTTGAAAGAAAAAGGGGACACAATGCAGCTACCCTGGATACTGTCCCCTGGTGTGTGTATGTGTGTGTGTGTGTGTGTGTGTGTGTGAGTGTGTGTGTGAGTGTGTGTGTGTGTGTGTGAGTGTGTGTGTGTGTGTGTGTGTGTGTGTGTGTGTGTAGTGTGTGTGTGTGAGAGAGAGAGAGAGAGAGAGAGAGAGAGAGAGAGAGAGAGAGAGTAAGGGTGCGTATGTGAGTGTGCTTGTTTACGTGCGTGCGTCTGTATGTGGCCGTCTGCATGCCTGTGTGACTGAGTATTATAAAAGGCTGCTCTTGCAAAGAATTTCACAATGGCCTCAGTTTCCCATTCAAGCCGAGAGTCAGTGATGAATGACGACAATTATCTTGCCAAGATGGGTTGTCATTGACGGAATACCAACATTTTACTTCCGTAACCCCCAGCAAGGAATACATCATAACATCAGCGATGACACGCGCAAATAGGGCTTTGGATAAAAGTGATCTTGTCACTTCACCCCCATCGACCCCCCCCCCCCCCCCCCCCCCTCATCATACAATCACAGTGAAATAGGCAATTTTACTCTGGAAATCACTTGTCGGCCCACTCCAACTTATTGACACTTTCCTGGCCTTTGCCTTCGCGTAAAAACGTTGGCGAATCCGTGATCGCTTTTATCATTTACACAAAGGATCAGGCATCTCAATGATATGCGCTTGCAGTATAGGAAGATCATACAAATTTGCTTTCACAAACATTGATTTTTTTGGTACGAGTATATAGTCGTGACCGGTTCATTTGTTGATGCCAAGTTATGCGTATTGAGTTCTGTATTTTAAAATGGTTCGAATTTTCTTTTGTGCTACACAACCCCAGAAAAATGTGTTTCCTGTTTTATGTTAAATGTTACACGATACGTTTAACAATTTTATTTTTTATTCTACACATGTTTCGAATTGTCTTTTGAGCTACATGGCCTGAACGAAACCTCAAATGTATCTGTGAGGGAACTTGGTCATCAATGCAGTTTTGACTTCTACGACTTACTGTCTTTTATACCGATGTGGGGAGGTGACGATTCGTCGCGATATAACCTTCGTGGTTGAAAACGACGTTAAACACCAAATAAAGAAAGAAAGAAAGAGGTGACGATCGAACTCGATCTTCGTTAAAAAGTATCACATTGAAATGTTTGAATCTTTATTTTCTCTAACTATTTACATGAATACGTATACATAAGCTTTCAGCTTTAAAGAAAATTGCTGTCAATCGGAAAACATTAATTTCAGCTGAATGTAAAATCCTATTCGGCTGATAATTCGATTACATTGAAGAAAGACTTCATGAAACGGAAAGGACGGTTGCATAATGTCTTTCCTCCTGCAATTCATTTAGTCTTTATTATGTTGAAGAACAACCTTTTTTTATTCAACTTATTGAAATGTATAGTGTTTTCGACATACGGAAACGCTAGCTTTAACTATGATGATTGTGATTCTAAACCTCTGCACCTTTACCTGAAAAACATAACCGAAAAGTGCACGACAAACACTGCCGTTACCTTGAACTTTTGTAATTACACACTATCTTGTGTGATCAAAACAGATAGTCGTGTAATCTATTACAAATAAACAAAATTGCCCTTCCGCCGTTCGCGTCCTACAGTAGTATCGTATCGTACCACAGACAATCAAATATTCTCTGACAGCTAGTCGGTAGACATCTAGTACAGTCGAACCTGTCTAAAGAGACCACCCAAGGGACTGAGCAAAAGTGGTCTCTTTAGACAGGTGGTCTCTTTAGACAGCTGATTTATATAGTCGCAAAAACCGTTGGGGATCCTTTGGGGTGGTCTTAACGGGCAGGTGGTCTTTATGGACAGGTGGTCTCCAGGGCAGGTTCCACTGTAAGATGTAAGGCAAGCGCGTATACATAGTCTGTTTCGCAATCACACCCTCCCTCAATCCTAAGCCTAAGATTAAGCCACTTCATCAACACAATTCTTCCTCGTACTCTGCATGCACTCTAGTTTGGCTTCATCTCATACTTGGTTGTCTTATGCTTTTTGTCGTGCAGCTGATATGTTGGATGATTTGCTGAAAGCGAGCCCCAGACAGGATGGAAGCGAGTGTGACAGGCCTCATTTAACAATCCCACTACTGGGATGGGTCAGATAGATTTTGTTATATATTGTGAGTGTGGGAGAGAGTGTGCTGATTTTCGTTCTGTTTCTTTTACACTAGGTCGTACGTAGTTGTGGTGTGGAGTGACGGGACGGGGGGGGGGGGGGGG
>NW_027126329.1:0-5415 GCF_037325665.1 Littorina saxatilis | reverse complement strand
CCCAACCCCAACCCCAACCCCAACCCCAACCCCAACCCCAACCCCAACCCCAACCCCAACCCCAACCCCAACCCCAACCCCAACCCCAACCCCAACCCCAACCCCAACCCCAACCCCAACCCCAACCCCAACCCCAACTACATTACGAAATTTGGCCAACATTCTTAGTATTTTGTTGATGGAAATGATAAATGTAAATATCAAAAATAATTTAGCGTACAGGTCAGTTTTTGAGATATTTGAGTATCATTAGGATCAAATATAAGTAATCATCATTTTGACATAGGTTATGATTATTTTGCTTAAGGAGATAAAGGAAACAACAAAGACTATAAACATAAGGATTAAACATACTTGGCCTTATGGCAATATGAATCAGACCCGAAAGATGAATTATCATGGACTCACCACAAAAAAGGTATCATCATTAATTTTCAAAATAAATATTATTATACTTTTTTTAAATTTGTTAACCATATCATTTAACTGTAGCTTACTTCTTCTCCATCTTCTTATCTCTCTTCATCTTTTTAGGCACTTAGTTGGGGTATTTCTTATAGTAGGTTTCCATCTTTCTCTTGTAGTGTTCTCGTTGTTAATGGGCTTTCTTTTAGTATGGTTACTTCTACTTCTAATTTAGTGACCTCCATAGTTGGCTTGTTACCTCTGCTAGTTGGGTCATCATCAGTTGAGGGTACTATTGTGTTATTGTTTTACGTTTGTCACTTAAAAATATGAAATATGCTGATAGGGGTTTCTTAGGACGTTCCTTTAATGCTATTTTTTGTTCCTATGATAAGTTCTCTGTGTTCTTTGATTTTAAATTCCTTTGCTTTTTTTCAGCACTGGGTTTACTTGATGGCTTTGGTTGTATCTATATGACGGAATCATCTGCATTGTTGAGGGTTTTTTGTCGATTTTCAAGATGTTCAGCGCACATCTTACTGATTTCTTCGAAAGTTTTGGCAAGTTTACCCGAGATTTTGAACAACTATCCTTTAATTGATACTTACTGTTTTGATTTCTTGCATGTAATATATGAATAAAATTATAACATAATATTATTTGCATGTACTATATTATATATGTAATACAAACGGATCAAAATGTACTTAAAGTTCACTGATGATGATTATTAATAAATCTATTGTTATGATGTGTAATTCCAGGTATTTTTAATTTCCTCATTTTGAAACTTTTACTATGCTGTCTACTTGCTATACTAAATACCCTTTCATAAACATCCTACATATTACCTAACTATAATTTGCAACTTTTTAATTCCTATTTCTAACGGTCCAATTCGAAATCTTTACGTAACAACTCTATCTATAAACTTTATATCTTTAAACGATCCTATTATTTTGTACTTAATTCTAGTATAACCTTAAGACTTGATGACCTCGTTTCTACCATAATTCTTCTTTTGAACGGTTTAATTGCTACATTTCTTGCAAAGCTGACTGCATCTGTGCAATGCACTGACCATACTCTTAATGCAACTTGTCCTTAGCCTGGTTACTATCCATTTTTAGCTTGTTGATACTACATTCATTATCCTCCTGAACAACTCCTATATTCTTTTATAAGGCCTATATATTCTGCCGATGTTATTACTCCTTCTTTATTATTTCCTGTCTATGTCCTTCCCTAATATCCTACATTTTTTGCTGTAGTTACAGCAACTGCATCTTATTCTCCCTTAACTATGCCAATTATGATTACTTCTTTTGAAGCTCCCCATCACATTGTGACTTAGTCACTTTGTTGTGCTGCTGTTGCTATTTACATGTTTATCTCCATTACTGGATTTATTGTTGTAAGTTATATATCTAATGCTGCTTGTGTTATAATAGTTACTTTACAGATTTCTAATGTTTCTACCTTTACACTTGAAACTATCTCTGCATCTTTGCCATCATTTTATCAGTCATGCTTTCATTTTGACTCCTTAAATTCTTAATTGATGCCTACAGTTCGGTAATTTCTATACGGTACTGCTCGTGGATTTGTGTTCTCATTTTTTGCTAAATAATATGTTACTGTTCTTGCATCATAAAATTCGTTTGCTCCTTTTATATCTTATATTGCTCTCTGACTTCATCCACTTTCTTACCCCATGCCAAATTCTACTATGACATTCTCTACTGTAAATCTATGATGATTTTGTTCAACTATGCTTTTTCTTTCAAATGTGACATTTGGATCTTTGCCCTGTGCTCTGCATTGTCCTCTTATATCTTTCTTAATTCAAATAAACGATCTGATAGTTACAACTTAAGTTTCTGGAGTTCTCGACTTTCAGTATGTGTACTATTTTCTTTATTGATGGAAGCTGAACCAAAAGCTAAAGACATTTGGTGTTTATAAAATTTATAAAAATTTATCTGCCATTTTATTCAAGTCTGATAAAAAATATTAATGTAAGAATAATTTCTCAGTATATTTTTTATGTAATTCTGATTTGATTGTTAATGTTTATGTTTTTGCATTTGTAATATTTGTTGTTAGCGTAATGAACTGCAAAAAAGGCCAAAAACATAAGAATAAAATTGCATTTAAGATTGTTTATGATACTAAAGCCCTACAAGTGCATAAGATGGTGTCATTAAAAAGGTAAATATAAACATTAAAAAAGGTTATGTGATCGATGTAAAAAACAAATAACTTGGAAGATAACTTTTAATAAGTACAAAAAAATGACATAACCTTCCAAATGTCAACACTGTGATTAGAAAACAGTATATCGTTCTTATATGAAACTTTGTGAAGCTTGTTCTTGTAAACTATTGGCTTGTGTAAAATGTTTGTAGCCGATAAAGTAGGAAGAGGATACTAAGAATACCAAATAGTAAATGGAAATCGCTATGAACAATTTCATGAAGGATCTTAGATAAAGATCAAGAAGGACCATCAAAAGGGGTCTATCAAAAGGCACTATACTTTGGGATAATGAGAATGTTCAATTTACAAATCAGTAGGGATCTGCTTTAACGGATTTACACTGGCGTAACAAATAACAAAGCCTATAGTAATCAATATAAGAAGAAGAAGAAGAAGAAGAAGAAGAAGAAGAAGAATAAGAAGAATAAGAAGAATAAGAAGAATAAGAAGAATTGCAAAAAGAAGAATAAAGTTGTCCTAAACAAAATTAAAGGAATCTGTCATTTTCTTCATTAAATGCAGCATAAAAACAATAATAATCTTAATAAAGCATTACAAATCAAGAGTAGTATAAGTTGAATACTACCTAAAAAGAATAGTGATGTATAGAATATTAGTGCATAAAATGGAATATTCTATTAATTAAATAATATAAAAGAATGAATATGGTATGGTTGATCATAGGGCTAACTTACACAGCACAAGTAAATTGTATGATGATGCCTAATCAGGGAATGGGATTCCCCCAGTCGATGATGCCTTACCAACAAACAGGGGCTCCCCAAGTTCCCAGAGTGAATAATTAGGTGGTGGGCCAACAGAACATGTTAGGGGGTAATATGAATAGTTTATTTGGAAATTTCAATTACATGAAAGGTATTACAATAACTTACAAGGTAGTCAAAATGCACTGACAGGTAGTAAGAATAATCTAGCAGGTAACCAAAATGTACTTATGGGCAATCAAAATGTACTTATGGGCAATCAAAATAATCTTAATGGTAATATGAATCGGGTTGGTGGCAATATGAATCAACTGCTTGGTTCTAACAATTTTTTGATGGGGAATGCTAACCAAGTTGCCGGAAATTTAAATGCTATAAATGGTAATATGAATCAAGTTGCAGGTAATATGAATCAAGTTGCAGGTTCTAGCAACTTTTTGATGGGTAATCAAAATGCAGTCATCGGTAACCAAAATGGTATTGCTGTGGACTAAACCAAGTCAATGGAAACCAAAACGCCGTCGCAGGGAACAAGAACTTCATTGCTGGAAATAACAATCAACTTACAGGTAACACTAATGGTGTTTCCGGCAGCATGAATATGCTAAATGGAAACATGAATGCCGTGAGTGGCAACCAAAATAGGTTATCAGGAAATCAAAATCAGCTAATAGGTAGCAGCAACGCAGTGATGGGGAATATGAACAGACTGATGGGTAACATGAATAATGTGATGGGTAGCAACAACCAAATAGGAGGTAATGCAAATAGTATTTGGGGTAATTCAAATGCAGCAATGGGTTCATTCAATAGTGTGAGTGGTAATATGAACAATTTGAAAGGTAACAACAATAACATAAAAGGACATTCTAATCAAGTGTTGGGTCATTTGAATAAAATTGGAGGTTCTGGCAACAAAGTTACAGGATCCGGAAACATTATCATGAGCCTTTGATTGTATTACTAGAACTATTACTTAATTTATACAAATAACTGTCCTTTCATCTACAATTATAACCATATTAGGACATAATACGATCCATATAATAATCATGTAAATCTATATTATCAATTGTTACAACCTTTATTATACTTTATCACTGATTCAGTTGCTAAGGTTGCATTACTGTCACCTCTATTTAAAAGTCTTATCGCTTATCCAGTGCCACACTCCGCCATTACTGTTAAACGATAATGTGCATTGAAGTATCTATTTATTAAATGTAGAAGTTCGGTATCCGATTATTCATTCTTTTAATTAACTAACTCATATAAGTTGCTCATCTGTTATGACAGCAAAGAATTATTCACTTACATTACTTATTTTAACTGATCTATTATTTATACCTATTGGTAATTTTAGACACCCTTACTCATAGGTTCTTAACATTCTATTGAAATTTATGATTTAACTTATTATTTTGCTTGGGATTTTTATTAATGGTTACTTTGGCTACTTTTTGCTAAAATTTTCTTTTACACCCTTCTTTTAATGTACATAATCTCATCTCTACTTTGATTAATATATTACTTACAACCTTTTCTGAACTTTGGATGATAGTAATGATTGGTATTTTTAACTCCTTTTTTTTTGCTAAAGCCATACATGTTGAGTTGACGAATAAATGAGTGTAAATTGCATGTTTGAAATAAATAGGTAACACATGTTGGCTTAGTTATTTTGGCTATATTAATATAAATCCTTCTCCTTCACTATGCCAACTTATGATATGTTCATAGAGTTAATTCTTCACTATCTAAATTACTTACTTATAGCATTTGGTACGTTTTTAGCAAAAATGTGGAATTTTTATGAGGTTCATTTGCTCTATTACTCTTGGTCATTTTAAAAATTAAAGTCAATTTCTCAAAATTTCATCATTTAATAATATTATTTGTATCATATTTTATGATTTCCCTGTTTAATTTTTTAGGGGTTGGGGTTGGGGTTGGGGTTGGGGTTGGGGTTGGGGTTGGGGTTGGGGTTGGGGTTGGGGTTGGGGTTGGGGTTGGGGTTGGGGTTGGG
>NW_027126328.1:25000-44726 GCF_037325665.1 Littorina saxatilis | reverse complement strand
CACCCACACACACACACACACACACACTGAGGTGGTTATAAGGGTACCTTGGCATTTGTGTGCAGAATTTGTGTGTAAAAGTCGCACACAACTACCTAAGGTCGGACCCAAACTTCTACAAAGTCACACACAAACACCAATAGTTAGTACATTGGGCAAGAGTTCACACCCAAATGCCAACGGTTCCCACCCAAACTACTAACAATTATACAAGGGCAGGTAACTCGTGTTTTCTTACTGTCAGTAGCAAGACATACTATATCATGAGTTATCTCTCTTGGAAATTATAATGAATTTATTCAAGTACACTGCTTAGTCCATAATGACCGTTTTTAAACTGCCACAACTTTTTTATTTTTCATCGGAACAAGATTGTTCTTATATCAAATTATTCAGAAGAGTATGTAGATTACATCTATGCAATTTAAATACAATAATTACAATATTTAAAGAGAATTATACTTAAAAGGGACTGAAAATTAGTTCAGTATTTTGGGCAGCCCTCTCAGCAAAGGCAAACTCGCAACTTTGGAGTGCACCAGACCCAACCTAGTAAACATTAATTTTTTTGAGAATATTTTTGAGGGGGGAGCAGACTGGAGAACCCGGAGTAAAGCCCCGAAATGTGGCCTGAGTCGAAACAGAAGTTGTATTATTATCTCTCTTTCTTTCCCTTAGTGGGGACAAGAAGCGAAGTCTGTTAGCGCATTGCGCTGGTTCGAATCCCGGATTGGGGAGGCAATATTGGTTGCTCCATAACAGAAAACGGGTCCCTGGTGTCAATAAATTGTGACCAGCCGCCCCAAATACGCTCAGATTCGAGTGGGCGCTCCAAATTGTGCATTTCCCTCTCTGTATCTCTCTCCATCTCTTTGTGTATCTGTTTGAATGAAAATGAAATTTGGCTATTTATACCGGCCGCGCTTTATCTTATCATACCAAAGCAATTACCTCAAAGCGCCATGGTCTACAACCAAATACCTAATTTGATATAAGAACAATATTGTTCCTATGCAAAATAAAGAAGTTGTGGCAGTTTAAATACGGTCATAATGGACTAAGCAGTGTACGGCGACCTTCTTGGCGCAGTGGTAGCGCCTTGGACTTGTATTCATACGGTTGCATGTTCGAACCCTGGTCGCCGCAAATTAATTTGGCCACGTGCTCTACCATCTTACATTGTTTAGTATGTATGATAGTTATTTGAGAGCTTAGAGTTAGAAAAAGTCCCCTAAGATCCTATAATTAGAGCTGGGGTTTATAGTCTCTTTAATAAATTCATTATAATTTCCAAGAGAGATAACTCAGGATATAGTATGTCTTACCTGCCCTTGTATAATTGTTAGTAGTTTGGGTGCGACCTGATAGGTATTTGTGTGAACTCTTGCCCAGTGTCCTAACTATTGGTGTTTGTGTGTGACTTTGTAGTAGTATGGGACCGACCTTAGGTAGGTGTGTCCTAACTATTGGTGTTTGTGTGTGACTTTGTAGTAGTTTGGGTCTGACTTTAGGTAGTTGTGTCCTAACTATTGGTGTTTGTGTGTGACTTTGTAGTAGTTTGGGTCCGACCTTAGGTAGTTGTGTCCTAACTATTGGTGTTTGTGTGTGACTTTGTAGTAGTTTGGGTCCGACCTTAGGTAGTTGTGTGGGATTTTTACACATTCTATATTTATTACTCATTAGGTCACGATCAGGTCACTAACATTCGTGTGATTTTGGTCATGATGTGACCCAAAGTGGTTGGCGGGACCCCAAAAAACAATAAATTTGATTTGACTAACATTCGCAGCTTTGGTCAGGTTAAAAAGAGACCTGCCTGCGCCAGTGTGTTGCATAACCCACTGTGGACCGAAGTCAAGGACTGGGTGGCCGAGTGGTAACGCACTTGCGCTCGGAAGCGAGAGGTTGCGAGTTCGACCCTGGGTCAGGGCGTTAACAATTTTCTCCCCCCTTTCCTAACCTAGGTGGTGGGTTCAAGTGCTAGTCTTTCGGGTGAGACGAAAAACCGAGTTCCCTTCGTGTACACTACATTGGGGTGTGCACGTTAAAGATCCCACGATTGACAAAAGGGTCTTTCCTGGCAAAATTGTATAGGCATAGATAAAAATGTCCACCAAAATACCCGTGTGACTTGGAATAATAGGCCGTGAAAAGTAGGATATGCGCCGAAATGGCTGCGATCTGCTAGCCGATGTGAATGCGTGATGTATTGTGTAAAAAAAATTCCATCTCACACGGCATAAATAAATCCCTGCGCCTTGAATATGTGCGCGATATAAATTGCATAAACAATTTTTTTTTTAAATATAAAAAAAATCCCTGCGCTTAGAACTGTACCCACGGAATACGCGCGATATTACCCAATATTGACGGACTGTGTGATGATATCTTCTGCTATGGTCTGTTTTGACAGTGATATCAAAATCGAGACCGGAGGTCGAAGATATCATCACACAGTCTGTCAATGTTAGATATATTGCTAATTCTTTGGACATTTTGTATTTACTTGCCTAGGGCGGGGATATAGCTCAGTTGGTAGCGCGCTGGATTTGTATTCAGTTGGCCGCTGTCAGCGTGAGTTCGATCCCAGGTTCGGCGGAAATTTATTTCAGAGTCAACTTTGTGTGCAGACTCTCTTCGGTGTCCGAACCCTCCCCACGTGTACACTACATTGGGTGTGCACGTTAAAGATCCCACGATTGACAAAAGGGTCTTTCCTGGCAAAATTGCTTAGGCACAGTTACTAATTGTCTACCTATACCCGTGTGACTTGGAATAATAGGCCGTGAAAGGTAAATATGCGCCGAAATGGCTGCAATTACTGGCCGTATAAAATTTCATCTCACACGGCATCACTGCAGAGCGCCTAGAACTGTACCCACGGAATATGCGCGATATAAGCGTCATTGATTGATTGATTGATTAAAGAAATTACAAAAGTATTTGTCTCAGTTTTGGCTGTTCCATATCCCTCCCTCTGATTATTATTTCTTTTTGTTCTCTCTTTTCTTGTACTTTGATTGATTGATTGATTGACTTTTCAGTATTTCAAAATGGCTTTTCTTTCAAAAAGTCTTTAGTCACTTGATCAACTAAATTCTGGGATCATTACATTTTCATATATACACAAAGAAAAAAGCCAAGCACCCCCCGAATGAATTTGTGATAATAATTGAGTCAAATTTGTTTTACCATTTTTTTTCTTCGTAATGACATACATGGGTTTCCATAATAAGGTTGGGAAGTTCACGCGTCAAGATTGTGTCGCCACTGCCTGTGAGAAGCACGTGCAGCATGCAACCCATGAATGTTAAAAAAGTCAGTATGCTCACGCTGCAAATTTCTGTATTTAAACACTGGGCGACGACAATTTGCAAACATTCTCTGTGAACATGGCGAGAAGACGATTATCAGAGGCGATCCGATGGCAGATTATAGGAATGCATGCTACAGGAGCATCCTTCAAAGCGATTGGTCGTCAACTTGGCTACCACTACACAGTCATCAGCCGTTTGGTACGCAAACATCGTCAGACTGGTGCTGTGAAGGACCGTCCACAGTCAGGGCGACCCCGTGTGACGTCAGAACGTGAAGATCGAGCTTTTCTCCGAATAATTCGGCGTGAGCCCTTTTCAACGAGTACCGTCCTGAAACGAGCATGGCTTCCAAATCGACATCTGTCAACCAGGACCGTACGAAACCGCTTGAAAGCTGCAGGAATGGCAGCCCGAAGAGTCATTAAGCGTCCCCGACTGACAGATGACCACAAGAGAAGACGCTTGGCATGGTGTCTGGCACGGCAAAGATGGAACCTGAGAACGTGGAGGAGGATCCACTGGTCGGACGAAAGCAGATTCCTTCTCCATGTCACTGACGGCCGACTGAGGGTATGGAGGCACAGGAACACGGCCTATACACCCAGGAACATCAGACAAACTGTTCCATTCGGTGGCGGGTCAGTCATGGTTTGGGGTTGCATTTCCCATGACTGCAAGCTAGACCTTGTCACCGTACGTGGCAACCTCACGGGTGATCAGTATATGCGACATGTCCTGGAACCTGTTGTCGTTACTCATTTTGACAACCACCCACTTGCCACAAGACCCGTGTACATGGATGATAACGCCAGGCCTCATCGATCCAGGGCAGTAGTGGACTACCTCCAGAACAACGCTGTAACAACACTCCCATGGCCGGCAATGAGTCCAGATCTTAATCCGCTGGAGCATGTTTGGGACATCCTGGGGCGTCGTATACAAGCTCTGCAGCCTCCTGTGCAGACATTACGTGAATTGGAGGCAGCTTTGCATCGTGAGTGGTTGCAAGTGACCCGTGAACAGATCCGACGTTTGACTGGAGGGATGAGACGCAGGGTTGACGCCGTCATCCGGGCACGCGGGGGTTTCACTCGATATTGAACTTTTGAATCGCGTATGCCATCTGAGCACTCTCAATTACATTTTTTTCATGACACATTTACCTAAACCTGTCTTTTTCAGCTTGCAGCTCCATACTTATCAGGGGTACTGTTTTAGGGTTAAAACGTCACTTTTTGGCAAGGTACCAAATCACGATTAAAACCAATCAAAACTGGAGTTTTCTTGTGTGATGTTATTTCCAAAGAGTTGCTCTTGTCGATAACATTTGTCAAACCGAGCTCCTGAACTTACTGTTTCCATACCAGAACTTTAAAAATCAGTCATTGCGAAATTGAAGGGGGGTGCTTGGCTTTTTTCTTTGTGTATATATTTGTTTGTTTTTAAATTTAGGTGTTTTTGCTTTTGAAGTGGGGAAGCAATAAAGGAAATGTCGTCGATATCACTTTTGCACTGAGCTCAGTTTTGCCCAATTGACCAATGGAAATCCACGTAACATATGAAATAGCAATATCAATCAATCAATCAATCAATGACGCTTATATCGCGCATATTCCGTGGGTACAGTTCTAGGCGCTCTGCAGTAATGCCGTGTGAGATGAAATTTTATACGGCCAGTAATTGCAGCCATTTCGGCGCATATTTACCTTTCACGGCCTATTATTCCAAGTCACACGGGTATAGGTAGACAATTATTAACCGGCTGTGCCTAAGCAATTTTGCCAGGAAAGACCCTTTTGTCAATCGTGGGATCTTTAACGTGCACACCCAATGTAGTGTACACGGGGGGTGGGGGGAGGGGGGTTGGACACCGAAGAGAGTCTGCACACAAAGTTGACTCTGAAATAAATTTCCGCCGAACCTGGGATCGAACTCACGCTAACAGCGGCCAACTGAATACAAATCCAGCGCGCTACCAACTGAGCTATATCCCCGCCCCAATATAGGCCTCATATTGATTGATTGATTGATGTGACCGAGACACGGCGCCGGCAGCGTAGGTCACGATCAGGTCACTAACATTCGTAACCTTGGTTAGGTGAAAAAGAGGCCTGTCTGCACCTTTGTGTTGCATAACCCGCCGTGGACCGAAAAGGTAATGTGACCGACCACCAGCGCCAGCAGTATAGGTCACGATCAGGTCAGGTGGACTGCATCACTGGATGTAATTTATAACTGCTTCTGAAATATGCTCCCAGAAAATAAGGATCAGTACTTTGAAGCTCCATATCTCTGAAACTACAAATAATGAAATTGTTTAACTGGCTATATAATTATGCTCGGAAAGGCCATTCTTCTACTTTTTCTTTTTCTGCGTTCTCCCCGTACCTAGGAGAAAAACGCGTATGTGACCGCTTTTAAGTTCCCACCACATTGGGGGTCACATTCCGTCTTCGGGGAGGATGAGTACTTTGGTACGTGTGTTTGTGTAGCCGGCATTCACCCGTCAATATTTTAATAGCATCATGCTTTAACCCATTTCTTTCTAGGGAGATTTTTTCTAAGGGCTTACAAAAATAAGATATTTTATTATCAGATCAGCTTGTAAAGGAGATACTATTTAAACAAAAAAAAAGAAGTCGAATGCGTGGTGACAACTGCCGCTCCGACTGAGGGGGGATTTACTAAAAAGAAAGGAAGGGGGTGGGGGGGGAGGTGTTCGGGAAGAGGTCGAGGGCAAAGGGATACAGAGCCGATACGATTACGATGTTGAGGGGGGGGGGGGGGGGCAGCAAATATGTGCATGCACGTGGTGGTCAGTAACATTTTTCACACAACTTGCCGTTTGCTTTTAATCCTACTTACATATGTTCATTTCTCTTGTGTTATTTTATTTCTGTCAGAAGAAAAGGGATGAATGAAAGACATGACCGGCTGGATAAAATATATCTGAGTGAAACGTTACTTCTTCAAGAGTCCGTCTTTGATTTCTTTTTTCTCTTATTTTTAACAATTTAGATTGATTTTATTTATGTCAATTTCTCGCGAAAACATTGTTTTCAATGCTGACTGGTGCGAGGTGTCTTGGTGCGTGGTTCGAACATGACTGTGGTGTCCAGCTCAAGTCGTGTCTTCCGCGTGTGATGTTTGAAGTGGGCCTATTTGGACGAAGCTAAGTAGATGGGGAGTACGAACATCAGCAGATTCCACGATTTTATGATCCTACCGGGGATAAGAGACAGAGACTGTCAAGTGCTCTTACATGAACCAGTCTGTCCGATCGAGTCAAGGTGTGATTTATGCGTTCTACTTACACGCCTGTATTCTCAGCTCACAACTCCTCGCAAAACATCTCAAAGAAAAGTGACATTGCATGAGTCGGAAAGATAATAGGAAAGATTTAGACCTCAGAATAGGGTCAATTAGAGACGATAAACCAAAGCACAAAGAATACTACACAGCATTACGTGGTTTTTTTGCACGCGATCTGTTTCTCGTAAGGCACGCAATAAGGACGCCTGTTAACCCGTGATTTGTAAAAATTTAAACAAAAAATGTAATTCTTTTTTCATGTCTTTCTTGTCCCATCGCTGAGAAATTCGGATCGCTTCCTCCCAGTGGAAAGCTAGCAAGCGATGGGACAAGAAATACATACACAAAAATATATATAATAGATCCCTTGACTTTGGGGTAGCACGACTAGGTTGCTGCTAGCTTTCCACTGGGAGGAAGTGACCCTAATTTCCCAGCGATGGGACAATCTATAAATGAAAAACAAATCTGAAAAAAAATCTTATAGATCCCTTGACTTTCGGGGTAGCGCGACTCTGTACCAAATCACGATTAAAACCCGAATTTCCCAGCAATGGAACAATCTAGTAATGAAAAAAAATAATCTAATATATCCCTTGACTTGGGGATAGTGCGACTCTGTTGCTGCTAGCTTTCCATTGGGTGGAAGCGACCCGACTTTCGCAGCGTTCGGGCAATCTAGTAATGAAAAAAAAAATCAAAAAAAATCCAATAGATCCCTTGACTTAAGGGTAGCGCGACTCTGTTGCTGCTAGCTTTTTATTGGGAAGAAGCGACCCGAATCTTCCAGCGATGAGACAATCTAGAAATCTAATAGATCCCTGGACTTGGGATGTTAAGCTACTGGGATTGGGGCGAAATGGGATAACGGCGATCCGGGATTGCGCCAAAATGGGATGTGGAGCTAATGGTACATGACATGGTGGTAAAATGACACTTGGCCTGAGAAATGTCGCCAAAATGCGATGGGGCGAATTGGGATAACGGCGAAACGGGACTAATAGATCCCTTGACTTTAGGGTAGTGCGACTCTGTCACTGCTAGCTTTCCACTGGGAGGAAGCGACCGGAATTTCTCAATGATGGGACATCCTAGTAATGAAGAAAAAAACCAATCTTAAAATTAACAGAGTCGCAATACCCCTAAAGTCAAGGGGTTTCGTTTTTGTCCCTTGACTTTGAGGATGACAAGAAAATATCGGGCGCAAAAACGTGATTTGTAAAAACATTTTTACAAATAGCGAGGCGCGCCCCGCGATTTGTAAAAATGTTTTTACAACTGGCGGGGCGCGCTCCGTGATTTGTAATTATTTTTTTTACATTTTTACAAATCACGGGTTAACAACGGCTTATTGCTACACAAAGCATCTAGTGGGCAACGAATTCTGATTTTTTTTAAAGTTTTTTTGTGTGAGTAAGAATATTGTTTATGTGCACCCCAACCCCCTCCCCAAAGTTGATTTGGTACGATGAAAAGATAAGAAAATCTTCCAAGCCATTTGGTCGTTTCAATGACGTAAACTAGTTATAATTTAAAAAAAAACTAAAACCCATGTGCCTACTTTTTTATGACGTGTAGAATAGACCTCCGAACCGCATATCTACACTATGTTGTATTCCAACCATCCCCTAACTTAATAGGTCTGGCACTGACAAACATATCTGACTGCCCAACCGACCATCGCGTGCGATCCAGAGCAACTGAATAATAGTGACTATCCACAATAGAACAATTTAATTCCAACCAAAATGGTACGGAACAGTTTCCTATCTATATGCGTTGGAAGGCGTCTGCATTTAGAGTAATGTTTGTCCCGGGCTAAAGTATTTTAATGTATATTCAGAACTCATCCTCGTCATATGGACATAATACAGTTAACTTGTTTTAGTTTGCCAAGTTGTACCTTGTATTCATATAAATTAACAATCCTTGTGTAAAAGAACAAACGGGTGTAGCTCGGTTGGTTTGACAGGAACACGGCGACAATAAACATTTCCAGCTGACGACGGTGGTCAACTCAACCGGACCAATGATGTGTGACCTATGAAGTAGGATCCTTTACAGTGAATTGCAATTGTTGTGTCTACTGCTCTCTCTTCATGCGCAGCCGGTAATTTCCGCGCATATGTAAATTCCGCGCTTGTAAAATACATGTATGCTCCGCGCAATATCGGGTTGTAACTTCCGCGCACGAATTACTGGTTCGGCTCATACAACTTGCGCGCGTACTCACAGTCCCTACGGTTAGCACTTTTCACTGACTGCTCATTGACTGTTCACTAACCACTCACAATGCAATGACCACTGTGACACATTTTTTTACCCCTCTCACAGACACACAGACTCACACTGTCACTGTCGGCCGGTCACTGTCACTGCCATGGATTTAAAACAGTCTGAGACCATAAGAAAAAAAGATGCCATCGTAATTGACGGTTACCTCTATCGTGTTGATAGAGTTGCCAAAATTGCAGACAGCAAAACCTGGCGATGCACTGTTAAATCTTGCAAGGCTCGGTGCAAAACAAAAAAGGATCACAGCAATCCTGAGTTCTCCAACGAACACAACCATGAAGCAAAGACAAACAGAGAAGTGGAGGTGGAAGAGTTCAGAAAGGTCTGCCGCAAACGAGGTGAGTTGTTGATTGAAAAAATATATGAATTTTCGAAAGTTGTGATAGTTCCGAGCAGTTATGATCCTAAGTTGTACATGTACACCATGTAACCTACGTCATGAAAATGAAGCACTGATTTCACAGTGAATGAAACCCTTGTTATGTAGAGAGGTTTTTTTTTTCTTTTTTTTTCTTTCTTTTTTTCTTTTGGGAATTTTCGAAAGTTGTGATAGTTCCGAGCAGTTATGATCCTAAGTTGCGTGTGACACCCACCCCAATCCCTTTAGTCCCTTTAGTCCCCCTCTCTGCTTCTTCTTCTTCTTCTTCTTCTTCTTCTCAGTTCTTGTTCCTCTCTTTCTCTTTCTTCTTCTTCTTCTTCTTCTTCTTCTTCTTCTTCTTCTTCTTCTTCATCATCATCACCATCATATAAGAATTTTCGCCAACAGCTGGACCCAGCCGTATATACTAATCTCTGATTATATCTTGTCTTGTTCTAGCCGCCGATGACCTGTTTGAACGGCCAGCTAAAGTCATGAGGAGGGAGCTTCTGGATGGAGCGAGGGCCCCGGACATACACGTCAAAGAACTGGAAAACGTAAGGAGAGCCATCTATAATGAAAGGCGAAAAACACTCCCCAAGTTGCCAAAAAACATCGAAGACGTCCACAATTGTGTGGAAACGAGTGATCTCATCTCAAGCAAAGGTGAGAATATGGTCCAGTGGAACGATAAGGAATCGGGGATCATTATCTTTTCGACGGAAGCCAATCTGAAGCTCCTGTGCCAGGAGAACGTGCGAATCCTTGCAGACGGCACTTTCAACACCTGCCCCAAATTTTTCCTTCAGTTGTACATTCTTCATATATACAAAGACACTGTGTACGTACCATGTGTCTACTGCCTCCTTCCAGCAAAATCAGAACAAACGTATACATCCATGTTTACCATACTCAGAGAAGTGTGTGCTGCACATGATCTTGACTTTCAGGTGATATCTCTCAATATAGACTTTGAAAAGGCTTGTCACAAGAGTGTGTTGGCATTGTGGCCTGATGTCTCAATCCATGGGTGCCAGTTTCACTTGTCGCAGGCGTGGTACCGCAAATTGTGCGAGTTAGGACTGTCCGTTGAATACAAGACACCAGATTCAGAAATTGGTCGGTGGCTGAAAATGTTCTTCGGCCTTAGTTTCGTGACGCCTGAGGATGTCCCAGACACAATGGCATTCGACATCATGCCCGACACCCCAGACGACCCCAGATGTGTCAGATTTGCTGACTATGTCTGCTCGACCTACGTCGACGATGGTGCCCAGTTTCCACCGTCAGTGTGGGCCGACCCTCAGATCGACGGGGTGAGGACCACAAATGGATGTGAGTCCTTCCACAGACATTTTAACGATCAGTTTTACGTGTCTCATCCCAACATACACGAATTCATGCAGAAACTGAAAGAGGTGCAAACAATCACATACGTTAAAATCAGCACAATCAACAGTGGACAGGGACACACGCGGCCGAGGCCGCAACGAAGGCAGAAACTGCTGGAACTGGGGAGACTGCAGCAACGATACAACACGGGGGAAATCGACAGGAAGGAATACGTCAAGTCCATGGCCTGGAAAAATTTGCCGGCCATGCTGTGACTTCCCCCCTCTTGTACCTTTGCTGCAGTCTCTGTGACTGTGATACCAGACACCCGAAATTTCTGTAATTTCTGTTATATAATAAGTGAGCAAAATATTCTTATACGCATGGTTTAAGTCTTCATTCGTTTTTATCGACTTGTCTGTGTAATAAAGACGTGTTCAATATATAGATATACAAGTGTCAGTTTTCATGGATATACAAGTGTCAGTTGTTAATGTCTCAATGTCTCACATTTGACCGAGCAAAGACACGCGCGCTAGTTTCACATCACATTTTGCTAAAACACGCGCGCATCTTACATATACACCACGCGCGGGAGTTTCACATGCGCGGAAGCTTCAAAATTGGGAAAGTGCGCGGAGTGTTCATGCACCCCTCTTCATGTACTTGAAAGCCCTTTACATCAGTCTTTCATGACAAACCTTGCTTTAACAATTGCCTCTTGAAAAAGCACTGATTTCAATTAGTAACATAGTGACAGCTTAGGGTAACCTTCGCCTACATTCTCTTGCTAAGTGTGTACAGAGAGGAAGAGAGAGAGAGAGAGAGAGAGAGAGAGAGAGAGAGAGAGAGAGAGAGAGAGAGAGAGAGAGAGAGAGAGAGAGAGAGAGAGAGAGAGAGAGTGAGAGAGACTTAGACTTAGACTTAGAACATTTTATTGACATAAATGGTAAACGTGCCCTTTACATTCACACTAACACATCCGCACGCATATAACCAACATAATATAATGAAATCATATAGGCATAACATGTAAATGTACAGTAAATAGGCATAAGCACCACGGCCACACGAAACACACAGTCTAATAAATATACGAAGTAAAACAATATGAATACTATATGCTATTAATATGTAATATGACGTGAATATAATTATATAGTAATATTAATATAGTATACATTAGACAGAACTGTAAGATTCACATAATTATGTCACCGTGGGTGTGTACTTACAGAGAACAGTTTAGATGTTTTTTTAAGGAAGATTTAAAGATATTTACAGATTTGCTAGTTTTAACATTCGAAGGAAGAGAGTTGCACCTTGACGGCCCAGCAAAGGAGAGAGAGAGAGAGAGAGAGAGAGAGAGAGAGAGAGAGAGAGAGAGAGAGAGAGAGAGAGAGAGAGAGCTCAGAACTCAGAACTCAGAACTTTATTACATAAGGATAAAGGTTTTAGGCTTAGCCTAATCTTCCAACCTGTCCTTGGAACATACTACATAGAATAATTGTAAACGAAAGCAAAGACTGCGCACATACATACACACACACACACACACATCCACACACACACCCTCGTATACACACACACGCACACACAAGCTCACACACACTTACACACACACACACACACACACACGCACACACACACACACACACATGCACACATATACACACACACATGCTCGCGCGCGCGAGCGTGCGCTCGCTTACCTACACACATGCACATGCTATCATTTCATACCTAAAAGGAGCAGTATCTAATCAAAGTATTAAAGGTCAACCACATTGCTCGGTCAAAAAAATTCTGCTGAGAGAACATTACTAAATAGTACCAGATGCAAAATATTGGCAAGCAAAGTCCTTTGGTTTAATAGATATCGATCAATGAAAGTGGGTTTTCATACCTGCAATTAAGGGTAAGGGAAGTAAGAATCTAAAACGCAGCCATGGCTGATCTCCCCTCGCAGTGACGTCAGCAGCTGTATTGGCATGGCAGACCATGAAGAAAACAGTGAAACAAGCAGCGTTTCTTCACTGGAACTATCGTGCTACAGTAGTGATTTTGAGGTTTTGAATGAACACGATCTTCAACCATACCAGTTTGAACCTGAGCTGTCCGATGCTGAGGTTGAGGAAACACCCGACAGAGACGATTTTAGCGAGTCTCTCGATCGTTTGATGTCCACCAACTGGTAAGAAACTACCACTGATTCAGTGATTGTGAGACTCTTCCTCGTATATATTCCTATTATAGAATCGATTCTGGTACAGCTTGTTTTGCAGTCAGTAATTTGTAAAGTTTGTGCGATGTCTTCTTTTACCCTTGATGCAATTCATGCATGCCAGAAAGTGATGCGCATTCCTGATTATAATTTTAGTCAAAACATCATCCTACTGAGTAGTCAGTATGCCCACTCAATCATTGCTAGTAGCAGTCCCCAAAACTAAAACTAGCCAAATCAGTACACGTATGAATATACCAATGTTCCAATGGAATAACAAGTTATTATGGTTTTGTCTAGACATAATGGTCACTACCATTGGTTGTGAATTTGTCCATTTCAGTTGTTTTACTGCCTTAGTAGATCAATTTTTTTGTGTGAGTTTGTAGACTACAGAGAATTTGAACTAAACTTGTATCAAATTTTGTGTGTGCAGGTGTCAGTGCGCAAACTGTGCAGGCATGGGCTCAATCCGAGAATGCCGCTGTTGTCAAGAAATTCCAGAAATGGAATCACTGACAGTAAGCACAGGGGTGGGCTGCATCACTGACCACCCTGGCTTCAGATCAGTGTGCTTGGACCACTATGTCTTGGAGACATGCTATCACTGGTACAACCAGCAGTATGGGAGGGCTATACAGGATGCTAATGAGTAAGTTATTTTTGTTTTAGAATTGTAATCATGATACTATAAATAGGTTTATGTCATAGATGTGCAAAAACAAATAACAATAAAATAAAAAAATGAAAATTAATTGTCAGATATTCATTTTTATTTCAAGACAATTCATTTATTCGCATGTGCTAATTCTGAGCAAAGCAATATGGGGAATGTTTTCAAGTATCCTGATTGTACACTTTGTGTACTGTGGACTGGGTGGCCGAGTGGTAACGCACTTGCGCTCGGAAGCGAGAGGTTGCGAGTTCGACCCTGGGTCAGGGCGTTAGCAATTTTCTCCCCCCTTTCCTAACCTAGGTGGTGGGTGCTAGTCTTTCGGATGAGACGAAACGCCGAGGTCCCTTCGTGTACACTACATTGGGGTGTGCACGTTAAAGATCCCACCATTGACAAAAGGGTCTTGTGTGTGGCGCACGTTATATGTCTTTCGGATGAGATGAAAAACCGAGGTCCCTTTGTGTACACTACATTGGGGTGTGCACGTTAAAGATCCCACGATTGACAAAAGGGTCTTTCCTGGCAAAATTGTATCGGCATAGATAAAAATGTCCACCAAAATACCCGTGTGACTTGGAATAATAGGCCGTGAAAAGTAGGATATGCGCCGAAATGGCTGCGATCTGCTGGCCGATGTGAATGCGTGATGTATTGTGTACAAAAAATTCCATCTCACACGGCATAAATAAATCCCTGCGCCTTGAATATGTGCGCGATATAAATTGCATAAAAATTTTTTTTTAAATCCCTGCGCTTAGAACTGTACCCACGGAATACGCGCGATATAAGCCTCATATTGATTGATTGATTGATACTGTCATTAATACTGTATGCTTGTTTTTCTTTCCAGGCAGTATCGGTATGTAGCTTACCGCATGCTTGTGCGGTGGGTCTGGAAATGGCTGGGAGAGACATCAGGGTCACCTTACCAGCTTGTGCGGTTGCAAGAATTAGAGAACAGTTTCCTAGTGCAGATGGGCAGTACGTGGGTTATAGGGACCCACGACCTCCCGATCACAGGGCGGACGCCTTACCACTAGGCCACCGTGCCGGTTTGTCTTATTAGTGCAGTAGACGAATTCTGGCATTGTAGAGTGACATACTGTGTCCGGTCAGCAAGATACGATTTAAAGAAGTCACAGACCGAATCGTTTCTCAAATAATAGTGAGCGAGAGAGAGAGAGAGAGAGAGAGAGAGAGAGAGAGAGAGAGAGAGAGAGAGAGAGAGAGAGAGAGAGAGAGAGAGAGAGAGACGGACGGAATGACGGGCGGGCGGGCAGGCTTACAGACAGACAGATAGACAGACAGTCAGTCAGACAGACAGACAGACAGACAGACATACAGACAGACAGGAAAAGAGAGAGAAAGAGAGAGACACATACACACATACAGACGGACGGACGCGCAGACAGACAGACAGACAGACAGGCAGACAGACAGACAGACAGACAGACAGACAGACAGACAGACATATTGAATGACTGACTGAGAAGTGGCGGACGATGACAGAAACATAGACATATTTATACGGTGATATCAACACCATCATGGGTTGACTAACTCTGTAAGTATGCTTTGGTACAGATCTGGAAGAACATTTTATGAAAACAGTACCACTGGTACGCGTGATTATTGACACGTAGTGTTTTCGGTAACCGCTCTTTTCATTTTTGGTGCGTCGATGTATTTTCTCATTCATATTCGAGCATAATCATGTTCTCGGCTTTCAGTGTCAGTGAGTACTAAACGCAGGGGAGACCTAATTGGGTAATACTGTCATGTATTTTAAATTTCAACAATATCGGGAAGATTTAAGTCGGGAAAGTCGGGGGGGGGGGGGGGGGTGTCAGAGAGATGATGACTATCAGAGACTTGCCAATTCAAGGATTTCATCCAAAATGTTGTCTAATCTTATCAAGCTGAGCTAAGTTATGTGAACACACAAACAAACCTTTAAGAAAGATTCACTCAAGCATAACATTCGATAAAAACATAAAACAACATGACATGCCAATAATCAAATACTAGATCATTAACATGGTAACCACAGGGTAATCAAAATCTATCACTTAACCTTATACAACTATGTACCTATGTTGCAACTGTTTTGACATGTGCAAGTTATCCATAGAGGTTGAATACAGCGAATGAAATTGTTTTGAGCGTTCCAGCGCCGTTAGTTTTCTGAAATGAATCAATCAATCAATATGAGGCTTATATAGCTATTCTGATGAACACGTGGGGGAATTCGGGGGCTGTGGTCTCTTCCGATCATCAAAGCATAATGCTACGGAAGTCGGCCATTTTTCTCAATATCCAAAAGCATATTGTCGATAACAAAGACGCATGGTTCCGGTTTACCCATCTGTACCACGGCGATGTTTCTATCGACAACAGCATACACTGACAACTTAAAAAGCTGTTTCAACAACTGTGTTGTGAAATCGAATGCACTTGGAGTCAGTTTTTCTTCCAAAGTCAGAAAGCGTGTAGCGGTGTGCATGCCTGCGCGAACATGATGCGCGTAAGAAGTTTGTCTGCTATCAAAACCTGAGATCAACGCATCGACGCAAAAACTGTCATTTTGTAAGTTTGGAACAACAAATCAAGGTCATAACAGCTATATAATCGCTATTGTGTTTTCAGCGTAGCAATAGGGTCCGATATTTAGACTCGAACAAGTATAATGCGACTCGTCTTCGACTCGTCGGCATTATACTTGTCTCGTCTAAATATCGGACCCTATTGCTACGCTGAAAACACAATAGGTGTTAATATCGCGCGTATTCCGTGGGTACAGTTCTAAGCGCAGGGATTTTTTTATGCAATTTATATCGCGCACATATTCAAGGCGCAGGGATTTATTTATGCCGTGTGAGATGGAATTTGTTTTACACAATACATCACGCATTCACATCGGCCAGCAGATCGCAGCCATTTCGGCGCATATCATACTTTTCACGGCCTATTATTCCAAGTCACACGGGTATTTTGGTGGACATTTTTTTTATCTATGCCTGTACAATTTTGCCAGAAAAGACCCTTTTGTCAATCGTGGGATCTTTAATGTGCACTCCCCAATGTAGTGTACACAAAGGGACCTCGGGTTTTCGTCTCATCCGAAAGACTAGCACTTGAACCCACCACCTAGGTTAGGAAAGGGGGGAGAAAATTGCTAACGCCCTGACCCAGGGTCGAACTCGCAACCTCTCGCTTCCGAGCGCAAGTGCGTTACCACTCGGCCACCCAGAAATGTATTGGTCCATGTTAGGCAGTGGTCCATATAAGGCAATCTTCGCTGACGACGGTACGGACATGTTTTTAGCGACCAAACTTTATTTGTTGCTCACCGGATGCTTCGTGTAGCTATAAGCCACCGGGGCGTCCTTATTGTGTGCCTTTACGAGAAACAGACCACGTGCAAAAAATACTCGTAATGCTGTGTTGTAGTATTCTTTGTGCTTTGGTTTATCGTATCTAATTAAAAGGACCCTATTCTGAGGTCTCAATTCTTTCCCACGATCTTCCCGACTCATGCGATGTCACTTTTCCTTTGAGAGTTTTTGCCACCATTTGGCGAGGAGTTGTGAGCTGAGAATACAAGCGTGTAGCCTAATTAAGTAGCACGCGAAAATCACACCTTGACTCGATCGGACCGACTGGTTCTTGTAAGAGCACTTGACAGTCTCTGCCTCGTACTCTCCATCTACTTAGCTTCGTCCAAATAGGCCCACTTCAAACATCACACGCGGAATTTAAAGCTAAGACAAATAACTTGAGCTGGACACCACATGTGGTACCACGCACTAAGACATTGCCAGCATTGAAAAAAATGTTTTCGCGAGAAATTCATGTAAATAAAATCAAGTTGAATTGTTAAAAAAAGAAGAAGACAAAATCGAAGTCGGACTCTGAAAGGAATAACGTTTCACTCAGACATGTTTTATCCAGCCCGTCACGTCTTCATGCATGAAAAGCGATTTTCTTCTGACAGAAAAAAAAACCCACAGAAAATAATACAAGGACAAGATGAACACATGTGAATAGGATTAAAAGCAAACGGCAAGTCGTGTGACGATTGTTACTGACCACCACGTGCATGCAAATATTTGCTGTCCCCCCTCCCCTCAACATCGTAATCGTATCGGCTCTGTCCCTTTTTGCCCTCCACTTCTCCCCGGACCACCCCCCTTCCCCCCCTCTCTCTCTCTCTCATCTCCTTCCTTTTCAGTAAATAGCAGTTGTCGCCACGCATCCGACTTTTTTTGTAAGTATCTCCTTTGCAAAGCTGATCTGATAATAAAAATATCTTATTTTTGTAAGCAAACGACTAAATCGCCTCAAACCATATTATTGACAGTGCATAGAGAATAGGTAGCAAAAAGCAGGCATGGGAATTGCTCTCGGTTCCGCTAATTTGAGAGGTTAAGAAATTAAATGTCAGAGGAAAGAAAAAAAATGTCTGAGGAAAAAAGTCAAAATTTAAACATGTGCAAGTGCGTTTTACATGTTCAATCGCTCAAGCGTCTTTGAACAGAATAGTTCTGAATGCGGAAATGAGTATTGACTGAAGCTTGTATGGGTGAGCCAAGTACATGTAGTTGATTGTAATATTGACTTTCGACCAATTTCCACAGGATTTGATCTACATTACTCGTCATAAAAAAACTACATGCACACATTTAGCTGTAGATCTTTGTGATGCGGCCAGTTATATTAAAACAAGATATATTGCCAGAAAGGTAATTTCTTTACCGTATGAAATAAAGAGTTTTATTTTTTTTATGAATTAGTGTTTATGCCGGAGACCTAGGACACCACCCAAATTTAAATTCGCACGTGGTGGTCAGTAACATTTGTCACCCAACTTGCCGTTTGCTTTTAATCCTATTTACATGTGTTCATTTTCCTTGTGTTATTTTTTTTCTGTCAGAAGAAAATGGATGAATGAAAGACATGACCGGTTGGTACTTCTTCAAGAGTCCGTCTTTAATTTATTTTTTCTCTTTTTTTTAACAATTCAAATTGATTTTATTTATGTCAATTTCTCGCGAAAACATTGTTTTCAATGCTGACTGGTGCGAGGTGTCTTGGTGCGTGGTTCGCACGTGTGGTGTCCAGCTCAAGTCGTGTCTTCCGCGTGTGATGTTTGAAGTGGGCCTATTTGGACGAAGCTAAGTAGATGGGGAGTACGAACATCAGCAGATTCCACGATTTTATGATCCTACCGGGGATAAGAGACAGAGACTGTCAAGTGCTCTTACATGAACCAGTCTGTCCGATCGAGTCAAGGTGTGATTTTTGCGTTCTACTTACACGCCTGTATTCTCAGCTCACAACTCCTCGCAAAACATCTCAAAGAAAAGTGACATTGCATGAGTCGGAAAGATAATAGGAAAGAATTGAGTCCTCAGAATAGGGTCCTTTTAATTAGAGACGATAAACCAAAGCACAAAGAATACGACAACACAGCATTACGTGTATTTTTTGCACGCGATCTGTTTCTCGTAAGGCACGCAATAAGGACGCCTGTTAACCCGTGATTTGTAAAAATTTAAACAAAAACATTTCTTTTTTCATGTCTTTCTTGTCCCATCGCTGAGAAATTCGGATCGCTTCCTCCAAGTGGAAAGCTAGCAAGCGATGGGACAAGAAATACATACACAAAAATATTTGTAATAGATCCCTTGACTTTGGGATAGCACGAGTCTGTTGCTGCTAGCTTTCCACTGGGAGGAAGTGACCCTAATTTCCCAGCGATGGGACAATCTAGCAATGAAAAACAAATCTGAAAAAAATCTAATAGATCCCTTGACTTTTGGGGTAGCGCGACTCTGTTGCTGCTAGCTTTCCATTGGGAGGAAGCGACCTGAATTTCCCAGCAATGGAACAATAAAGAAATGAAAAAAAATCGAATAGATCCCTTGACTTTTGGGTAGCGCGACTCTATTGCTGCTAGCTTTCCAGTTGGAGGAACTGACCCGAATTTCCCAGCGATGAGACAATCTAGCATTGAAAAAAAATCTAATATATCCCTTAACTAGGGTATAGTGCGACTCTGTTGCTGCTAGCTTTCCATTGGGTGGAAGCGACCCGACTTTCGCAGCGTTGGGACAATCTAGTAATGAAAAAAAAATCTAAAAACATCCAATAGATCCCTTGACTTTAAGGGTAGCGCGACTCTGTTGCTGCTAGCTTTTCATTGGGAAGAA
>NW_027126328.1:7500-20000 GCF_037325665.1 Littorina saxatilis | reverse complement strand
GGACAATAAAGTAATGAACAGAAATAAAACAAATCTAATAAATCCCTTGACTTTGAAGTAGCGCGACTCTGTTGCTGCTTGCTTTCCTCTGTGAGAAAGGGACCCGAATTTCTCAGCGATGGAACAATAAAGTAATGACATAACAATCTAACAGATCCCTTGACTTTGGGGTATCGCGACTTTGTTGCTGCTAGCACACGCACACGTGATTTTGCCGATGCTGGGGTCAGTGAATCGTAAGTGTGGGGTGGGTGGTGGGGGGTCGGGCGGGCGGGTGCTAGGGGGGGGTCGGGGTTTTGTCGGGCGGGAAATGGAAGAACGCAACTGCGATGAAAATAATGTGTCTAAATCAGAAATCCTTTTTGTTCGTATTACTATCATTGACTAAATTGCAGTAATCAGCATTAAAACTTGTTTTATAACAGATACCAGACAACACATGCTTTTATTGTCAATAAAACATAGATGTTAATAAGACTGATCCATCTCAACAGTGTAAGTCAAGTACCTCAGGAAAAGAAGTTCACTGAGAGTGATTAAAGGCTCACTCCGTCTCATGAAACAGTTTTCATCACCGTCTAAGATATAGTCACATGGGATAAGACCACTCTTCCAATTAAGGAATTGCCTGGGTAATGTCTGTGCAAGCTGGTATTTTGTTTTATAAGAAATAATTTTGTAAAAGGCATTGGCCTTTTGGGGGATATAAATTTAATAAAAAGAATTGGCTCACCACAGCAAGCAGGCAGTGTGCTGATTGTTTAATGTGACCAAGTGGAAGGAAGATCTTATCACATGTAAAAGCAGAGCGGGCCTTTAATATGAAAGGCATGCGAATATGAAATTCCCCACATTCACGTCAAAGACATAATCTTGGCACTTGCATATATTGCAACAGCAACATTACAGCAGAACATGTATACATGTAGGCTATGAACTGAATGCAGAACACAACCCAGTAGCAACTAAACTGAACAATTTGATATTACAGAAACTACATTACATATGCATGGATGCTTTAGTCTTGTGCACTTGGAACATTGATCGAAGCAACTAAAATGGGTCCATTGGCTTGGAGCTACAATAATAATGTCCAAGTGTTTTCTCTTTGTGTATTGATCTAACGTAGGTGGTTTTTAATTTATTTTTTTTATTCTATAGAGAATACGACATTAGTCGAGTTACGAAACCTGACATTTTGAACGAGGCAGCCCATGTCGTTATCATCAGAGAACGACACGACACGGACGCAACGGCCCGTACACGGCTAAAAATAGCATGCCAAGTGCAGAGCTATGCAGAGCAATGATTTAAGGCGCGCAGACGGTTGAAAGGTCACACACTTTCGAATTAAATTTCGCCTACAAAATCAACTCTGCACAGAGAACACAAACCAGCTTTTGATTTGAGCAAGTTTCTAACTAGAGTGATTGTCTTATTGCGTGTAAAAGCATGGTCAGATCTGAAACTGTGAATCGAATTGTTTCACGGCATGATCGGCTGTTGCCTCTCTTAAAAACACAACTGTGCAGTCTACAGCTGCTGCTACATTATTCATTTCCAAGTTATTTTCTTTCTGTGAATTGCTAACCAAACGATAGTTTCTTACAGAAAATAAATACATTGGTCAAGTTATGAAAACTGAATGGTTGAACGAAACATCGGGTTGGGGGGGGGGGGGGGGTCGCACACTTTCGAAATAGATTTTGCCCAGAACGAATCTTGTTTTATTCATATGTTTATTGTGTTTGAAAGAGGAATGAAT
This sequence comes from Littorina saxatilis, assembly GCF_037325665.1. Taxonomy (NCBI): domain Eukaryota; kingdom Metazoa; phylum Mollusca; class Gastropoda; order Littorinimorpha; family Littorinidae; genus Littorina; species Littorina saxatilis. The sequence continues at coordinate 18,235 of NW_027126328.1, read as the reverse complement.
TAGCTAACTTTTCCAAAAGCATGAAGTTCATTGATCCAGCGGTTTGTTTTTTGTGGAAGTGTGAAAATACCGGCCGATTTCGTCATCCGCATATGACAGGTACATGATTTTACTTGAATAAAAATCGGTTGTGTTGCTTTGTAAAAGTCGTTTTGCTTCTAATATCATCCAATTGGCTTTAAACTTTACACACAAGGAGAGTAGACTTTGCTCTTTCCATTAATTATTGATTAAATATCTCTTTTTTTCTCGCGAGCCGATCTACGATGTAGAATTGTCTTTTTTTCTGTATGAAGCGGGACTCAGGATATGCTGAATTTGTATTTCAATCACCAAAGATCAGATTTTGTTTTTATTTTGTGTTTGGTAGTCCTTCTCTCTTATGTTAACCATTAGGCCTAATTAAAGTGAATTAGCTTTGATAAACATCCAGCAACAATTAAATACAGACAAATGGTCCATATTAGGAGCATGGGCGCCTACTATGAACCTGTAAAGAGGCCTTCACGAATCACTGTAAAAAGACCCCTATACCTCAAAATAACAGAATACAACTTAGTGTGCAAGTCAGATTAATTCAAAGATGCTTTAAATGTATCTGTTTCGGGTTGTTGAGAATATTATTTGAAGTACAACAGCAAACTAAAGAAACTTATTGAACACAGAGTGAAAGTAAATGACATTATCAACGTCTACAAAAAGAAGAACAGTTGGTAGAGCACTGGACTTGTGATCGGAAGGTCGCAGGTTCGATTTCAGGCCGGGACGGACACGGGTCAACTGTATGTGCAGACCCAAAGACGGAAGCCATGTCCCACCCCCGTGTCACCGCAATGGCACGTAAAAGACCTTGGTCATTCTGCCATAAGTGCAGGTGGCTGAATACACCTTAACACGCAGAAGCCTGGGTAGCGCGACTCCGTTACTGGCCGTATAAAATTTCATCTCACACGGCATCACTGCAGAGCGCCTAGAACTGTACCCACGGAATAAATTATTATGCGCGATATAAGCCTCATTGATTGATTGATTGATTGCTAGCTTTCCACTCAGAGGAAGCGACCCGAATTTCCCAGTGATGGGACAATAAAGTAATGAAAATGAAAATGAAATGATTTTTTTTTTGAAAGCTCGAGGACTAGTTATAGGTTATTTTCACCAATCTGAATTAATCAAATTAGCCTTTACCGTTTATGTTCTCAGTTGAGTTGATGGTGGTCAATATTAGGCGACACACACGTACTTTGAGATGTTGCTGTATTTTTTTATTTTTTTGTTTTGCAGTAGAAACTCGGGGTCAACACTGCTAAAATGTAACAAATACGGTCTTTGCTGTCATATGTAGAAATGTGTGTGTGATAATTAACAGCCTTGGTTGTGGACAGAAATTAATCCGTTACTAGGCGTCAAATTTAGAGTGAACGCTCCAAAAGTGCACAAACGAAAAAAGCCTGACGGTTTTAAGGTTTGTGTTTCTGCATATATATATATAAAGTTATATTGACGTCATTCTATATATATATATATATATATTGTATATATATATAGCGGGGATATAGCTCAGTTGGTAGCGCGCTGGATTTGTATTCAGATGGCCGCTGTCAGCGTGAGTTCGATCCCAGGTTCGGCGGAAATTTATTTCAGAGTCAACTTTGTGTGCAGACTCTCTTCGGTGTCCGAACTCCCCCCCCCCTCCCCCCGTGTACACTACATTGGGTGTGCACGTTAAAGATCCCACGATTGACAAAAGGGTCTTTCCTGGCAAAATTGCTTAGGCACAGTTAATAATTGTCTACCTATACCCGTGTGACTTGGAATAATAGGCCGTGAAAGGTAAATATGCGCCGAAATGGCTGCAATTACTGGCCGTATAAAATTTCATCTCACACGGCATCACTGCAGAGCGCCTAGAACTGTACCCACGGAATATGCGCGATATAAGCCTCATTGATTGATTGATTGATTGATAATTCAATAGTGTCGAAACACGTGTCTGGTCTAGGTACAAAAACAATGGTCCTCCTCAGGACTAGACTTCCTTGTGATACGTCCCCCACAAAGGGACTTTGCTTTGTAAGTCTGGGTCCCCCCTGAGGAGGGTCTGATGCTCCCAATGTCTGTGAAGGGATACTTGTTTTTCTCTCTCTCTTACTCTGCTAAGAGATTTTAACAAATCTCGGAAGAAAGTCTCTGCTGACTTTCAATTGTTTCTTTCACAATTTCTGATGTTATATATATATGTGCAAGTTATCCAGAGAGGGTGAATACATCGAATACAATTGTTTTGAGACCTATAGCACCGTTAGTTTGTCAGAACTGGAGGTGGTCCATATCAGGCAGTTGTCCATATTAGGCTATTTTCCCTTACGACCGGGGTGTGCTTATTGCGTGCCTTATGAGAAACAGACCGCGTGCAAAAACACACACACTATGATGTGTTGTCGTATTATTTTTGCTTTGGTCAATCGTCTCTAATTAAAAGGACCATATTCTGAGGTCTCAATATTTTCCCACGGTCTTCCCAACGCATGCGATGTCACTTTTCATTGAGAGTTTTCGCCACCATTTGGCAAGGAGTTATCAGCTGAGATAAAACGCCTGTAAGTAGAACGCGAAAAATCACACCTGGACTCAATCCGACCGACTGGTCACGTCTTGCACGGTAAGAGCACTTGACAGTCTCTGCTGCGGATCATAAAATCGTGGAATCTGCTGATTTTCGCACCCCGAATCTACTCAGCTTCGTCCCAATAGGCCCACTTAAAACATCACACGCGGAATTTAAATTAGCTAAGCTGGACAACTGGACACCACATGTGAGAACCACGCACCAAGACATTGTCAGCATTGAGAGAATGTTTTCGCGGAATTGTTTCACGGTTCTGTGACACTGTTATATTGCGGTGTTACGATATTTTCTTCGTTTCTGATTTAAATTAATGTATATGAAATCAAGTTAAAATTAAACACTGCTTTTTTTTTTTAAAAAGGCGGACCCTGAAAGAAATAACGTTTCCCTCAGATACATTTTATCCAGCCTGTCACGTTTTTCATTCATACATTTTCTTCTGACAGAAAAAAAGAAAATAACAAAAGAAAAATTAACACATCTGTGTGGGATTAAAATCAAACGTCGATTTGTGTTACTAAAGTTACTGACCACCATGTGCATACGAACTGCTGCTGCTGCGCCCCCCTCCCCCTTCACATCGTAATCGTATCGGCTCTGTCCCATTTTGCCCACCATCCCTCCACCTCTCCCCAGGACCCCCGCCCCCCCACCTTCCTTTTTAGTAAATAGCCCTTCAGTCGGAGCGGCAGTTGTCGCCAAGCATCCGACTTTTTTTGAATAATTATGTGCGGTTTTTAGTATCTCCTTCACAAAGGTGATCTGATAATTAACTATCTTATTTTTGAAAGCAAACGACAAATTCGCCTCAAAACATTTTATTGACAGTGCATCCATATAGAAAAGGTAGCAAAAAAGCTTGCGGGGACAAAGTGGGCGAGGGAGAGCCTGGGTGGTCAAACGGGGGCCGTGCCATGCCACAATGTCACCTGCTGGTTAAACGAAAGGTTTAAAGGAACAGACTTGCTTTTTGTTTTTATCGCACACAATATTTTGATCTTTTGATCAGTCAACCATCAATTTTGTACATCAACCCCAACAGTGTTGTTGTCCAAAAATAAAAGAATTGCACTCTGTCCTAAAAGTGAACGGTAGTTCAAAGTTAAAGGGATATTGACCAAAGAGCTTTTGAGGAACAATAAAAGACTCTCCCCAAAATAAACACGCAAAAAAACACCCCACACAAATAAAAAAAGAAAGAAAAAAGCAAAACAGATTTACAAGGAAATTAATTATGTTTATGGTTTGCTAGCGCTGTTTTTATTTTATTGTATAATAAGCATGCTGATACCGGGATGCAGTATTCGTTAAGTGTAAAAGATATAATGCTCACTATTTAAATGTGAATAAAAAAACAAGAAAGGTAGGTATTTTATTTTTTTTTGATTTATTTAAATGTGAACCAGAAAAGATGCATTTCATTTTAACTTAATGGTGCCGTTAAAAACAAAAACTAAATTCTTGGTTACAAAATCAAATGAACCTTTAATTAGTAGTCGATAGTTTAGTACTATTTGTCACTTTTTTAGAGGTGGTTTGACTGAGTTGCCGACTTCTCCGCTTTAATTCCTTTTCAGTTTTATCTGTACACTCTTCGTTTTCACGGGATATGTGTAACACTTTTCCCGACCTCGCACATGATGAACAACATTCATTGGAGCGATATGTTTTCACCGGGTTTTCATAAAATTGTTTTTCATGCCACGCTATTATCGATTACCTCAAAATAAACAAGTCGCGTAAGGCGAAAATACAACATTTAGTCAAGTAGCTGTCGAACTCACAGAATGAAACTGAACGCAATGCAACGCAGCAAGACCGTATATACTCGTAGCATCGTCAGTCCACCGCTCACGGCAAAGGCAGTGACATTGACAAGAAGAGCGGGGTAGTAGTTGCGCTTAGAAGGATAGCACGCTTTTCTGTACCTCTCTTCGTTTTAACTTTCTGAGCGTGTTTTTAATCCAAACATATCATATCTATATGTTTTTGGAATCAGGAACCGACAAGGAATAAGATGAACGTGTTTTTAAATTGATTTTGAAAATTTAATTTTGATAATAGTTTTTATGTATTTAATTTTCAGAGCTTGTTTTTAATCCAAATATAACATATTTATATGTTTTTGGAATCAGCAAATGATGGAGAATAAGATGAACGTAAATTTGGATCGTTTTATAAAAAGAATATTTTTTTTACAATTTTTAGAATTTTAATGACCAAAGTTATTAATTAATTTTTAAGCCACCAAGCTGAAATGCAATACCAAAGTCCGGGCTTTGTCGAACATTCCTTGACCAAAATTTCAACCAATTTGGTTAAAAAATGAGGGCGTGACAGTTCCGCCTCAACTTTCACGAAAATCCGGATATGACGTCATCAAAGACATTTATCAAAAAAATGAAAAAATATATCTGGGGATATCATAACCAGGAACTCTCATGTCAAATTTCATAAAGATCGGTCCAGTAGTTTAGTCTGAATCGCTCTACACACACACACACAGACAGACAGACAGACAGACAGACAGACACACACACACACACACACACACACACACACACACACACACACACACACACACACACACCCACACACACACACACCACGACCCTCGTCTCGATTCCCCCCTCTACGTTAAAACATTTAGTCAAAACTTGACTAAATGTAAAAATGAAACAGGATTTTTTTCAGTAAATGTAAGCTTACAGGGCTGCCGATGGGGAAAGACTGATCCACCTAAACAAATAGCAGTTCACATCGGTTGATGATTCTTCAGTCCCACGGAACTTGGTCCATTAGGGAGTAGCCTTACATCACGTCTACAGTCGTTGACACAATCTAAAAACTCTATCAAATTACTCCGCCAAAGTTCCGACAAACCTACTACACATATGCGTCGTCTATATATGAGCTTAAAAAAGTGTTTATTTTCAATAAAAATCGGTTCGGGTAGCGATGTTATGTTAATCTAGCAAATCAATATTAGTTTTTTTTTAAAGAGTTAAATTCAGGTAGCACTTCATTTGGACAGCCTCGACACGTATGTACATATATGCCTTGAGAAAACGGCCGTTATTTTCGTGTATCTCTTCTTTTATCGGGAAGGATAATAACAGCGGTGGGGTTTCAGTCATGTTTTCTAACGCCAGCTTCAATTTCAGATAATGTTAGGATATTTCAAAATGCAAGGGGGTGGGTGTATAGAAAGGGGGGTATTTTCTCTGAATCGTTTATAAGGAAGGAATGAATGTGTTCAGGTAAGTATGTTAAAAGTAATTAACCGCTGAACTCACCCTCTCTAAAGAGGACACTTCACACCAATCGCTGAAGTTTTCAAGGGGTCATAGAGTACACACATTGGACAATAGAGAGGCCGTAAAAGGGTCGCGTTGCCATTGGTTCACCTGACCACGTGATCAGCCTCTGCACAAAGCTCCGCCCACGGTCATCGAAACCTTTTCTAGTTCAGTCCTGGCTCGGGGCAGGGTTTTTTGGTGTTTTTTTGCCGAACGATGTAGGCGTCTCCTTGGAATTGTTTTGATTGGCGTGCGGAGCGGAGAGTTACAAATTACTTTAAAAGAAAACACTTTAGTTACTTCTCAGATAGAGCGAGTCGCAGAGTGTTATGTATGGTCCGACTGAGGTGCCAGTAGCGGACGTTTTAAATGGAAACAAATTGAAACAACTTTTACATATTGCTTGAGAGAAAAAAAGGGGTTGAGGGCCGTTAGTTCTATCTTGTAATAAAACTATTCGTTTTCAACATTTTAAGTGTGAGCCCTGTGCAAGTCTTTTCTCTCGTTATATTAATTAAAAATCAGTTAAATGCATCAATGCTCTCATTGAGGCTTGAGAGATACAAATGTACCCGATTTTGGGTCATCTCACTCAAATATTTACTAAGGTAATTCAAAAACAATAAAACTTATCACCAAAAGATAGTACTAATCGTCATAAAACAAGTTTTCTTCTTGAAGCCGATTGGGCAAAAGGTCTGATTTTTCCTAAAAATTAAAACGCCAAAAACGTCCGCTATTGACACGTTAGTCGGACTATAGCATGCACACAAACCCTTGAATCACCAACAATCTTTGTAAGATATTCCGTGATATTGTATTTAAAATTAAGAGTCAAACAGACACAGAGATTTTCACCTTCCATTTCTCTGTCATGGAGGCGCGCAGAGGCACGACGTAGAGAGAGCCATCAGATAACCGCGACGTAGGTTTGGGGAGTCGGGTCGGGCACTAACAGTACAGTTTATTTTACTGAACTGTACATTAATTATCGCAACAGGTTTGAACAGTTCGCTTTACATTTGATTCTGTCTCTCTCTGTCTGTGTCTGTCTGTCTGCCTGCCTGTCGGTCTGTCTGTCTGTCTGTCTGTCTGTCTGTCTGTCTGTCTGTCTCTCTGTCTGTCTGTCTGTCTGTCTGTCTGTCTCTGTCTGTCTCTCTCTGTCTCTGCCTCTCTCTCTCTCTCTCTCTCTCTCTCTCTCTCTCTCTCTCTCTCTCTCTCTCTCTCTCTCTCTCTCTCTCTCTCTCTCTCTCTCTCTCTCTTGCCCGTTCGAGTTCCTGAACTCAAAAGGGCAAGTGAGTTACCGTGACGATTCTGTGTGTCTAAACTTATCACTATCGTGATATTGTGCACAGGTTCGTGTTCTATGGTAACTGGAGTTGTGAACCTACGTTTAAAACCCCTTTTGTTTTTGCTTCGTAGCAAAACCCGTGAGAAGAGAAAAGGTGGACTGTGTCTTTAAGGATAGATCTTCAACTGTGTACCAGCCCTGCATTGTGTGTGAGCATAATCGCGCTGCCTTCATCATATTGAGGAATCTTCAAACTAACTTTGTTAACTGTGTTCTACAGCTAAATTCGTGACCTGACTTGGACGTGCTCGCTTCTTATACGTGCCTCAGGTCGGTCACGCTATAGTGACGGCATTGTATGTGTCGTGCCCTGAAGCCATTGGCTTATTTTCATCCGCAAAGAAAGCGGCTGGTCTCCTTAATTTCTGTGAACGTTTTGTTCATCTTGCATTTAAGCTTATATTATCTAGTATCCCATTGTTTGTTGTGGGATTTGCTTTACCTTTTGTTCGGTCACCCTTCATTTTTAAGCAACAATTTGTTTCTTTATTTTTGATTGCATACCTTTGTGTGCTGCTATCTCATCCTGTATCATCCTGTTCTAAATAGCAACTATAATTCGTGTTGTGGGAATCTTGACATTTACTTGGAGAAATCCTTGTGCGTTTATGATATACTAGAACTGTTGTTTTGACTGCTCCGGATACTCATATTTCCGGATTTTCCTTGCTTTATTATCTACTGCTGTTTGTTACAATATTGCACTTCGTCCTAATGTCAACAACATCAAACACTGTTCTCCGTATAGGGCATGTAAATATTTATCATTTAGTCAACAAAGTACACGATGTCTGTGTATTGCTAAACCAGCAACCAGAGCTGGTACAGCTCTTCGGTGTAAGTGAAACGCGTCTAGATTCGCGTATCTCAGACAGCTTTGTTATTATTCCGAATTATTCGGTTTTACGACGGGACAATGCACGAGTAGGCCAAACAGGCATCGCTGTTTATGTTCATCAGTCCATTGCTGGGATTGTCAAACGTAGAACTGATCTTGAAGATGAAAATGTTGAATGTATGTGGTTGGAACTAAAACATGACAAATCCTCTCCCTTGCTTATTGGCTATGTGTATCGTAACCCTGCTGAAACGTCAAGGTGGATTGATGATTTTGTTTCTATGATGGACAGAGTGAAGGCTCGTGACGAGAATGTTGTATTGCTTGGCGATTTTAACATTAACCTACTCAGGCCTCAAACAACGTGGTGCTCAACCACTGCTCTGTTTGGTCTTCATCAGCTGGTTAAAACCCCTACAAGAGAAACAAATACTTCATCAACCCTGATTGATCATATTTACACTGATAGTAAGAATATCGTTGCAAATGCGCAAGTAGTGCATTCCAGTTTTAGTGACCATCATTCTGTTTTTTGCTCGATTTCTCTTAGATTGCCAAAATCACGTCATAAAGGCCACACAACAATCGAATACAGAAATTTCAAGTATTTTGATGAATCTGCCTTTTTCTTTGACCTTAACCAAGCCCCATTTTATAGCGTATTCAATTGTAGTGACGCAGAGGGCGCTTGCAATATTTTTCACCATATTTTGTGTTCAATAATTGATAAACACGCACCACTACGTCAGCATAGAGTGAAACATCCCCAGCTCCCCCCTTGGTTAACCTCAGACATTATCGAGGCTATGGCGATGCGTGATTATTTTAAAGAGCGCAACATGAAAACAGAGTATAAACTGCAAAAAAATAAAGTTTTAGACACAGTGAGACAAGCAAAGGCAGAATATTTTAATAAACTGATTTCTGAAAAAAGGGATACAGCTACAATCTGGCGAGCAGTGAATGAAATTCTTGATAAATCTAGGAAGGGATCAACCAATACTCATTCACAAATATCTCCAAATGATTTTAACAAACACTTCATTTCGCTAGCAGACAACCTAAAATCTTGTCTCAATCACAATGATTCCCTTGATACGGATGATTGTTTTGAAAAATTAAAAACATTCTGTGGACAAAAGTTGACTCAAACTTTTATTAAAAACAAGCTCTGAAAATTAAATACATAAAAACTATTATCAAAATTAAATTTTCAAAATCAATTTAAAAACACGTTCATCTTATTCCTTGTCGGTTCCTGATTCCAAAAACATATAGATATGATATGTTTGGATTAAAAACACGCTCAGAAAGTTAAAACGAAGAGAGGTACAGAAAAGCGTGCTATCCTTCTAAGCGCAACTACTACCCCGCTCTTCTTGTCAATGTCACTGCCTTTGCCGTGAGCGGTGGACTGACGATGCTACGAGTATACGGTCTTGCTGCGTTGCATTGCGTTCAGTTTCATTCTGTGAGTTCGACAGCTACTTGACTAAATGTTGTATTTTCGCCTTACGCGACTTGTTTATTTTGAGGTAATCGATAATAGCGTGGCATGAAAAACAATTTTATGAAAACCCGGTGAAAACATATCGCTCCAATGAATGCTGTTCATCATGTGCGAGGTCGGGAAAAGTGTTACACATATCGCGTGAAAACGAAGAGTGTACAGATAAAACTGAAAAGGAATTAAAGCGGAGAAGTCGGCAACTCAGTCAAACCACCTCTAAAAAAAGTGACAAATAGTACTAAACTATCGACTACTAATTAAAGGTTCATTTGATTTTGTAACTGAAGTTGAGAGAGAGAGAGAGAGAGAGAGAGAGAGAGAGAGAGAGAGAGAGAGAGAGAGAGAGAGAGAGAGAGAGAGAGAGAGAGAGAGAGAGAGAGAGAGATGTTTGGATCACCAACTGCCAGCGACCTAGAGAGAGAGAGAGAGAGAGAGAGAGAGAGAGAGAGAGAGAGAGAGAGAGAGAGAGAGAGAGAGAGAGAGAGAGAGAGAGAGAGAGAGAGAGAGAGAGAGAGAGAGAGAGAGAGAGAGAGAGAGAGAGAGAGAGAGAGAGAGAGGAGGACGGATGAACCGAAGTTTAGAGAGAGTGAGAGAGAGAGAGAGGTTTGGAACACCAACTGCCAGCGACCTAGAGAGAGAGAGAGAGAGAGAGAGAGAGAGAGAGAGAGAGAGAGAGAGAGAGAGAGAGAGAGAGAGAGAGAGAGAGAGAGAGAGAGAGTGAGAGAGAGGGAGAAAGAGAGAGAGAGAGAGAGTGAGAGAGAGAGAAAGGGAGAGAGAGAGAGAAAGAGAGAGAGAGAGAAAGAGAGAGAGAGAGAGAGAGAGAGAGAGAGAGAGAGAGAGAGAGAGAGAGAGAGAGAGAGAGAGAGAGAGAGAGAGAGAGAGAGAGAGAGAGAGAGAGAGAGAGAGAAGGACGGATGGACCGAAGTTTAGAGAGAGTGAGAGAGAACTCAGAACTCAGAACTCAGAACTTTATTACATAAGGATAAAGGTTTTAGGCTTAGCCTAATCTTCCAACCTGTCCTTGGAACATCTACAGAGAATAATTGTAAACGAAAGCAAAGACTGCGCACATATACTGTTCAAAAAAAGAAACGCATAGTTGCTACTT
>NW_027126328.1:0-2500 GCF_037325665.1 Littorina saxatilis | reverse complement strand
AGGACACAACTACCTAGGGTCGGACCCAAACTACTACAAAGTCACACACAAACACCAATAGTTAAGACACAACTACCTAAGGTCGGACACAAACTACTACAAAGTCACACACAAACACCAATATTTAGGACACTGGGCAAGTGTTCACACACAAATACCTATCAGGTCGCACCCAAACTACTAACAATTATACAAGGGCAGGTAAAACACACTATATCATGAGTTATCTCTCTTGGAAATTATAATGAATTTATTCAAGTACTGCTTAGTCCATAATGACCGTTTTTAAACTGCCACAACTTCTTTAGTTGCATAGGAACAAGATTGTTCTTATACCAAATTGCTCTCTTTGTCTCTCATTCCTACTCCTTTACACCCATGCTTGTCAGGGGCGGACGAGGAGGGGGGCACAGGGGGCACGTGCCCCCCCCCCCGAAAATAAAAATGTAAAAAAAAATGGAAAGCTGATTCTATGACCATTTCTAAGTTCAAATGGCACCAGATGGCACCATTTTGCTTCTTTGGGCCAAACATTTTTTTCGGGGGGGCATGCCCCCGGATCCCCCTAGCAAATTCGGGCGCTTCGCGCCCATCACATTCACTTTCGACTCAAAGTGCACCCCCCCCCCCTTACAAAGCAACTGATCCGCCCCTGCTTGTTCTCATTCCTTTATTTTAGTATTTTTCCAAATTACATCTTCTGTTCTATGTCTATCTAAATACGAAAACATCGCCTTATGTATGCATGTTTGAGAACATGGTTTAATAATTTAATATGCAACAATATGAATGTGATACATGCAGGTTGAAAACGACGTTAAACACCAAATAAAGAAAGAAAGAAAGATACATGCAGGTATTTGGGTAATAAAAAAACTCTGAAAGAGGAATAATAAAGCAGTTAACCTTTAAAAAAAATACTGACAACAGCGAACCAGTTTTCAGTTATGGAGCAACATTATATTGCCTCCCCAATCCGAGATTCGAACCAGCGCAATGTGCTAACAGACTTCGCTTCTTGTTTCCATTAAGAGATAGAGAGATAATAATACAATTTTATTTCATTTTCAACTCGGGCCACATTTTGGGGCTTTACTCCAGGTTCTCCGGTCTGCCCCCCCCCTCCCCCTCAAAAATATTCTAAAAAAAATATAATGTTAACTAGGTTGGGTCTGGTGCACTCCAAAGTTGCGAGTTTGCCTTCGTTGAGAGGGCTGCCCGAAATTTCTCCCGAGGGAGATGAAAATAGAATCTAAAATGTCAACAAACAAACAAAATTCAAATCAAATAAAATAACAAACAAAAACACTATTAAAATTATCAAATAAAAAATCAAACAAAAAACATTAAACAAGGCAAAATAAAATCAAATAAAAAAATTCAAATTTAAAAAATTCAAATAAAAACAAACTAAGTTCATATCAAAAGTTAAATAAAAATAAAATCAAACTCAAACAAGAGAGAGAGAAGGCAACACAGTGACGAGTTGAAGGGCACAGACTGGTGCCAATGCGAAAATATTTACCTTAGTCAAAGGGAGATAACTGCGATTTCATAAAATTTGCATAAATTTGTTGGTACTTTTATGGGAACCTGTCTTGGTTCAGAAAATGTTGGAGAGTTCCCTGGAACCTTCCCGAAAATCCTGCAACATGTTCTAAGGTTCCCTCCAAAGTTCCGGAAAAACCATCTATATGTTCCTGCCCAAACACCTAGGTTCCCGTATAGACACCTACACACACACGCACACACACACACACACACACTGAAACAGACAGACACACGCACACACACGCACACACATACATACATATACACACACAAACCACGAGTGAGAGCAAGAGACTGAAAAAAATGAGAAAGAGAGAGTCGTCAGTAAGTAGTGGTATTGACACGTAGCGATAATGACACGTCGCGCTAAAAGATGTAGTGCTGTCGACACGTAGTGATAATGAACGAATGATAGCGACTCAACTACAAATTATTTATCAACGTAGCGATAGCGGCACGTAGCACAAATGACACGTAGGACAAATGACACTCAGCACAAATGACACGTAGCGCTAGCGATACGCACCCTCGCTTATGCAGGGGAAGTTCGCCAAGTCTTTCGTCCATATACCACCAATAGCAGTTTCAAACCATACCTTCGTGCATGTCCTTGACTTTTTGTTCATGATTTTGAACAAGATAATCCGTTTTCTTGCAGAATTTCTCAAAGTAATCCTCTGGCAAAGTAATCTTCGAGCATCGAAAGTGAAAGAGGTATTTCAGGCCAGGCACCTATTAAAAATAAAAGGGGGTCCTTAACGTCCTCACAGGAAATTTTCCTTTTAGGGACATGAGTTGATGATACGCTGAAAAGGCACCTATTGCCCCCTAGTTCCGGTTATCAGAGAGAGGCTGCCGTGCCCTAAAATCTGATTGGTCGAAACGCTGGGGGCAAAGGTTATACGAAAAAGGTCTATTAACGATTTCCACGTGTTGAATTGCCATAGTG
>NW_027126327.1:5000-17911 GCF_037325665.1 Littorina saxatilis | reverse complement strand
AAATATTTATTCCCCCCTCTGCTTCTTTACCTCTGTAAACTTGTACGGGTAGTTATTTTTCGATAATGACACAGCAACCAAACAAATAACGACCCAGCAACAGCCTGAATCCTCGATAGTGCAATGGGTTGAGAAGTTGTTCTGTTTCGATACTACTTTTTGCGACTGAAAAGTTCCGAACGCTCTAATGTACGAAGTATACATCTCAGGAGCAAACAATACAAACATACCGCATTTAAATTAACAACTACAGGCCTGAACACATGAATCTCCATATAAAATCCATGAGTTCGGTTGTTTTCTGAATCAAGATCTGCCGTGCTCAAACGTTCATCACAAGCAATATCCCGCAAGGCAAGTAACTCATACTTTGTCTAGCGACAAGAGTAGTTCCCCTTCTTTTCACTCAGTTTCCGACAACAGACTGCAATCCGACGGTCAGTTTTCAACAATAATTCATTTAATAAACGGATCACACGCAACCAAATGCACACATCTCATCAATTTAAACAACATAAAGCGGTTTCATACACTATTTTCCCCAGAAAACTGAACTTCATACAGTTGTTAACGTTGGAACACGGGTGCAAAAGTTCGTCTGCTAGTCCCATTTGACGAAAGAACATTATCCTAAGCGATACCAAAACATATACAGAACACACAATATCTGCCTTTGCCGCCACAGCAGAATAACAGCATATCTGTGTACTTGATTTTAGTCCAAAATAGGAAAACTGACAAGAAGTGTTAACAGAATGGAATGATTTGCACGGAACTATACAACCGCGCATTAATCGATCGCCTGCTGGTTGAGTGAATAGGATTCGATCAAACTTTCGCAAAATACCTCCTCTTTTCTTTGAATAACTGAAGAAAGGAGGAATAAAGAGGTTACACACCTCGTCTCAGTGATTATAAAAAATAATGGTCTCAGTTCGCGGTCATGAAAAAGCTCGCTAAAGCTCGCATTTTTCATGATCCGCTAACTTCGACCATTATTTTTAATAATCACTGAGACTCGGCATGTAACCTCTACTTAACTAGTGAGTTTATTGGAATGCTGGCAGATAAAAACATATCACGAGGCAGGCGTGTGCTTCAGGTATTGTAAGCAGACTTGAAAAGGTGGGTTTTAAGGGACTTTTTGAAAGTGGAAGAGGTTTTACAGTGACGGATGGGGTGGGGAAGTTGATTCCAGAGAGTGGGAGCGGAAAAGGAGAAAGAACGGTCGCCAGTGGTTTTGGTGCGTGGGGTGGAAAGTATTCTGCTGTCAGTGGATGAGCGAAGCTGTCTGGATGGAGTGTAAGGATGCAAGAGTTCAGAAAGATAGACAGGAAAGTGAGGATCAGTGAAAGAGTTGAAGCAGATGTTGGCGGTTTTGTGTATGATGCGGGAAGATATAGGAAGCCAGTGGAGTTGTTGCATAAGTGGTTGTATGTGGTCGTGTTTCTTTGCCCTAAAGATATAATTATACAGGCTTGCCCTGTTAGTAGGGCTACTTGGCCTTAATTGTCTGCCTACTTGAAAGCACTCTACTGTACTGGCGTACTTCTCAAGGTCTTCTCTCCATCACAGTCACCCCCCCCACCCCCCTCCGGACTGCCCACAAACCAATACAAACAGGGGTCTGTACGTGGCTGTTATCTGTTTTACTGCTCTTCGCTCTGACAATTGTCAAACAATGGAAAATGTAGCAATAACAATAACAATACTATTAACAAACACCTTATTGTCCAATAAAACGAGCACATTGGTGGAACACTGCCTAAAACGCATCTAAAACTACCTGTCAAAAAAGATACCACAGGAATTCAATTAGTCCCGTAACAGAAGGCTTGCCCTGTTAGTACATTTCCGCCTACTTGAAAGCACTCTACTGGTGTACTTCTCAAGATCTTACCGCCATCACAGTCACGCCCCCCCCCCCAGCTAGTTCCTACTATAATACACACATGAACCGAAGAACAAGTATGAAGAATAAAAAAAGAAATCAAATAAAACACAATCATGTAGGGAAAAGTATAACAAACATTAGTGTGCTTGTGGAAGCATACTATACACTTTCTCTTTTACGCACCCTCACACACACTCGCACAAATTGTACACCGACTTAGTCGTTAGAGAGGTGCTTTCGCAGCTGTCTTTTAAAAGAAGATAATGACAGACATGACTAGCTAATATTTACAGGTAATGAATTCCAAAGGAACGCACCAGAATAAGAAAAACTAGTTTTAAACAAATCGATGCGGGGCCTTGGCAAGGCAAGGTTATTTCGAGTGTTTGAATAATATGACGGAGATGATTTGAAGAGTTGTATAAGATATGTTGGGGCGTCCTTATAGGCGACTTTATACATAAATGAACATTTATTATACAAAAGCTGCTTCTTTAAGCTTAACATCCCAATCTTTCTTTCTTTATTTGGTGTTTAACGTCGTTTTCAACTGTTCAAGGTTATATCGCGACGGAGGGAAGGGGGGTGATGGGATAGACGCACTTGTCAATTGTTTCTTGTTCACAAAAGCACAAATCAAAAATTTGCTCCAGGGGCTTGCAACGTAGTACAATATATGACCTTACTGGGAGAATGCAAGTTTCCAGTACAAAGGACTTAACATTTCTTACATACTGCTTGACTAAATTCTTGACAAACATTGACTATATTCTATACAAGAAACACTTAACAAGGGTAAATGGAGAAACAGAATCCGTTAGTCACCTCTCACGACATGCTGGGGAGCATCGGGTAAATTCTTTCTCGTCCCAACCAATATGGGACTCCCCCTAACCCGCGGGGGGCAACATCCCAATACTTTTCATCTTTTCCTTTGTAGAGAGAGATGGACTGGGCAGAACTAGTTTAGCAGCTCTACGCTGGAGCGAGTTCAGCTTCTTCAAGTGAACTTCACTACACCCGTCCCATACTATGGAAGCATAATCAATATGGGGTTTTATGTGGGCATTGTAGAATAGTTTTCTTGTGTCTAAATTAATAATGCTTTGTAACTTTGACAAAAGAAACAGGTTTTTAGCAATTGTTTTGCAGATTCCATTGATGTGAGTCTGCCATTTGAGATTATTATCAACAGTAAGTCCCAGTAAACGGTGCTCAGCTACTTGCTCAATGGAGTGCTCATTTAAAATGACTCTGAGAGAGAGAGAGAGAGAGAGAGAGAGAGAGAGAGAGAGAGAGAGAGAGAGAGAGAGAGAGAGAGAGAGAGAGAGAGAGAGAGAGAGAGGGGTTTGTTTGTTTCCTTTAATGCCCAGCCGACCACGAAGGGCCATATCAGGGCGGTGCTGCTTTGACATTTAACGTGCGCCACACACAAGACAGAAGTCGCAGCACAGGCTTCATGTCTCACCCAGTCACATTATTCTGACACCGGACCAACCAGTCCTAGCACTAACCCCATAATGCCAGACGCCAGGCAGAGCAGCCACTAGATTGCCAATTTTAAAGTCTTAGGTATGACCCGGCCGGGGTTCGAACCCACGACCTCCCGATCACGGGGCGGACGCCTTACCACTAGGCCAACCGTGCCGGTGAGAGAGAGGGGAGAGAGACAGAGAGACAGTGAGACAGAGAGGGGAGAAAGAGAGAGAAAGAGAGAAAGAGAGAGAGAGAGAGAGAGAGAGACAAACAGACAGACAGACAGACAGACAGAGACAGAGAGAGAGACAGAGAGAGAGACGTTTGTTTCGTCAAAAAAAGAAATAAATAAAAATCACACTTTGGCCTCAGCCGGACAGAAAAAGACCTACACCAGAGACAGGTAAAGCATGTATTTCTGACCAAGGTCTCAATAAGAACAAAAGTAAACCCACAAAAATAGAAGCTATTATTCTATTTGGACGCCAAACCCTTCTACCGAGACAAACTGAAGAGAAACAGGCAGACATACGCACGCACAAACTCAAGCACGCTGGCTGACACGCATTCAGTCACACACACGCGCTCGCACGCACGCACGCACACACACACACACACACACACACACACACACACACTGACAGTCACAACCTTCTCCCCACTCTCCCAAAGAAATCCTCCTCTGGACACGAGCCACAGCCAATTCTGACCCTAACCAGAGGACGTTCTGATCGGTATCTCTAGTGGAACCACCGTATGTCAACAATCGTCCATTGGGGCGGCCGTTAGAGAAAACGTCTCCTGGCCCATGGCCATGCAATGGTCAGTGTCAGCATTCTAAGTCAAGAGCATTGACCTATGGCACAATAACATTTAGTCCAAGCGACATTGTCTGAGAAGCAAAAATGAACCATACGTCATTCCAGGAGAATATGGTAAAGCCATCGATGGCCATACCAAGGTTTATCAGTGTCAGTATTCTAAGCAAAGTCATTGACCAAAGGTACAATGTCATTAAGTCCAAGCAACATGGTCTAAGAAACAAGAATGACTCATACATCATTCCAGGAGAATATAGTAAAGCCACCCAAGGCCATAGAATGGTGTGGTCAGTATCAGCATTTTAACCAAAGTCATTGACCAAAAGTACAATAACATTAAGACCAAGCGACATGGTCTAAGTAACAAGAATGACTCATAAATCGTTCCAGGAGAATGACGGGCGCAGTGGCGTGGTGGTAAGACGTCGGCCTCCTAATCGGGAGGTCGTGAGTTCGAATCCCGGTCGCTGCCGCCTGGTGGGTTAAGAGTGGAGATTTTTCCGATCTCCGAAGTCAACTTATGTGCAGAACTGCTAGTGACTTAACCCCCTTCGTGTGTACACGCAAGCACAAGACCAAGTGCGCACGGAAAAGATCCTGTAATCCATGTCAGAGTTCGGTGGGTTATGGAAACACGAAAATACCCAGCATGCCTCTTCCGAAATCGGCGTACACGTAAAACTCCACTCGTGCTAAAATCATGAGTGAACGTGGGAGTCTAAGCCCATGAACGAAGAAGAAGAAGAAGTTCCAGGAGAATAAAGTAAGGCCAACGAGGGCAGAACTGAATGTTCTGGGGCCGCACAGTCTCAAGAGAGCTGATTTGGACGTCTTGTTGAAGGATGTTAAGGGCTGCTGTTTTAGGAGGTAACTGTGTATCATTTTTATGATATACGCCGTGTGTCTGTGTCCTCCTTTTAAAAAAAAATTTTAAACGATTTTATTTGTGCAACTTTGCAAAGAGATTCATTTGTAATGCTACTCTTACACTGAGCCGAATTGCCCTTGCGAATAGAATTTTCCAATAATTCACAATGATTGGGACATGGTCGCAAGACATTCGTAAATGTTAGCTTAGCCATTCGCCACCATTCGTCTCTTGTTTTGAACATAGCAACATGTTCCTAATATTCGCAAAGAAGTCATATTCTTAACTTTTTTGCAACGTACTTGTAAGATTTTGCAAGGCATTCGTAATCATCGCAATTTATTCGTAACGCTCGCAAGGCATTCGCAACCATTCGTTATGCCTGTCTCACACTGTGCTGAATATCCTTGCGAACATTCGTAATCATCTCAATGTATTCGTCAGGCTCGCAAGGCATTCGCAAACATTCGTTATGCCTGTCTTACACTGTGCATGTGCCGAATATCCTTGCTAATATAGATTCGTATGCATTCGCAATGATCAGTAGACATTCGCAAGCACTCGCAACCATTCGTAAGACATTCGCAAGGATTCGTAAGGCTTCGAATGGTCAATATTTTTCCTGTCCATTAGTCTCTTTTTTTGCCAAATACAACATGTTCATATACACATTTCTTGCGAATGTCTTACGAATAGTTGCGAGTGCTTGCGAATGTGTACCGATCATTGCGAATGCCTTGCGAGCGCTACGAATACCTTTACGATGATTACGAATGGCTTGCGAATACTGAAGAATATGCATTCCTTGCGAATATTAGGAGCATGTTGCTAATATTCGCAACAAGAGACGAATGGTGGCGAAAGGTTAAGAACATTTACGAATGTCTTGCGACCATGTCCCAATCATTACGAATTATCGGTGAATTCTATTCGCAAGGGAAATTCGGCACAGTGTAAGAGCAGTATTACGAACAAGGCGAATTGCATAATCGCTTTATTCGTAAAATGTTTGCAAGCACTCGCAACACTCGCAAGGCCACTCGCAACGTTCGTAATACATCCGCAAGACATTCGTATATGGATTTGTATGCATTCGCAATGATCGGTAAGGCTTCGAATTTTCAATATTTTTTCCTGTCCATTCGTCTCTTTTTTTGCCGAATACAACATGTTCATATTCGCAAGGATATTCGGCACAGTGTAAGACAGGCATAAACCACATTTTGGGCAAAAAGAGGAGAAGCCAGAAGAAGGGGAAGCCAGCCAGGGGACAACAAGAATTCACTTAACTCAAACATGATTTTGTGTTCTTTTCCTGATGAAGCTTCCAGAAGCGAAAATTCGTAATCGTCTTGTGTCGTCTTTGTATTGGTAAGTACAGTAATCCTTTGTTTTTTAACTTCAAACATGATTTGTTTTACGGCCATATCACTAAACGTAAAAAATAATTTTAAAAAAAGCCACCAAGACACAAACATCCCTCAACCTAAAATCAAATCCAACACACACAAAAACAGACAAAACCCAACAACAACAAAACACACACACCCGAAAACGACGTGGTCATGAACCAGACGAAATTTGAGAAATTCGAAAAGTCTTTGGAGGAAATTGTACGAAATCAAAAAAGCCACGACAGTCACGTTTTAAGTTCGTGTCAAATTTCTTTGTGGGAGTTCCCAGCTGACCGCTAGCTGAGCTCAGGAGAAAGTTGTCAACTCTGCACGCAAAGGTTAATGTACGTACTTCCGGTCTTTGATCGTGACAAGTAATCCGATGCAAAAACGTGACATAAGAGAGAAGATTTAGTTTAACACTTTTTATTTCAGGAACCTTTTTCTAAGGCTGGTGAAAGGAATAAGATACGGCAGCAAATTATAAAAAAGTGCTATCTTCCCAAATCTCTTTTCGTGTTGTGACGATGTTTGAGCCTGATCAGTCATTCGATGTGTAGAGAGTATTACAATTTTTGGGGCCTACATTTTCATTTCAACTTTGTGTAAATTGATGGGTTAAGATATAAGGCCAAGCAAAACACCTTTATTGCTTTCAGTTTGAAATAAAGATTAGTCCCCTCCCTCACCCCTGTCTGTCTGTCTGGCTGGCAATTGGTAAACGGCCAGACAACCATACTGGGGGCAGTACAGTCGTGATGTAGATTTTGTTATGACCCCCGTACCGTCACACAGCTCTACGTTTTTACGACGACCATGCCGATCACTCCGATCTGAAAAAGTAATCAAGTCGGGGCTCGCTGTCAAAATCCAGCAAATGGCGAATAAAAAAAACTACATCACGATACAGCTAGCCATTCACACCGACAGACAAACAGACACACACACACACAGACACAGACAGACAGACACACACACACACACACACACAGACACAAACACACAGACACACAGACACACACAGGCACATACACACATACACACACGCACGCAAGCACGCACGCACGCACGCACACACACACACACACACACACCCACGCACGCACACACACACACACACACACAGACATACACACACACACACACAAACACACACACACACACAACCTACCCCTACCCCAACACACAAGTAGTTCAGCCATCAAACAAGGGATTCCATTTTCCCCTAGAGAATGATTTCCATAGAACGAGTTTGCGTAAACTTTGTGTATTTTCTTTGCAGGCAGGAGATAGCACCACAAGGAAAAGCAACAAGAAAATCCACTCAGCTGAGAGAGCCTGAATAAAGATACTTTGCAGGCAGGAGATAGCACCACAAGGAAAAGCAACAAGAAAATCCACTCAGCTGAGAGAGCCTGAATAAAGATACTTTC
The DNA here is from genome assembly GCF_037325665.1 of Littorina saxatilis. Taxonomy (NCBI): domain Eukaryota; kingdom Metazoa; phylum Mollusca; class Gastropoda; order Littorinimorpha; family Littorinidae; genus Littorina; species Littorina saxatilis. The sequence goes on along the minus strand of NW_027126327.1, from coordinate 10,025 downwards.
CTTTTACATTAAACTATCAGGTTCACCACAAATCTAGCCAGGTTTTACGCAGATTGATACAGGTGTCATTCAAGAAATTAATTAAGCAAAATATTCACATATTAAAGAAGTTGATTAACGAAACATTCCCGCATTCAAGACATTAATTCTCAAGAAGTTAATTAGGCGAAAACTTCCCACATTAAAGAACGTATAATTCCCGTGTTTAAAAAATAAATTAAGCGAAAAATATGCACATTAAAATAAATTCATTTTGCAAAAAAAATTCTCACATTCAAGAAATACAATTCCGAATTCAATTTAAGAAATTAATTGAGCGAAGAATTCCCACATTTAGTTAATGAAGCAAATCATCACACGTACAAAACTGCACGTATCTAGGCCTATCAGTCGTGTTGAATAAGACAGTCAACACAGGAAATAATTTACTTTGAGCGTTTTCGTATGTTGATTGACATAAACAGGCCTGAAAGTGGCGAGTAATTTACTCGCCATGGCGAGTAGAAACATGTAAATGGCGAGTAGAAATGTTAATCTACTCGCCAAATGCGAGTAAAGTTGTTGAAACAAATCGTTGGTTTGGCGAGTAAAAATACTAAAATTTGCTCTGGCTGGTAAATTATAAGAAGTACTAGCCAAAGGCCAGTGCCCCATTTTGTGGACTTTCAGCGCTGATAAATGTAATTCACAAAATTAATTAAACGAAACAATCCTACGGAACGCGGATCGTATCAATTGATACAGGAAATCGATGCATCCAAAACCACGAATTTGATGCATCGTTTTGATGCATCAGAATTTTCGGGTTTTCCCGGAAAGTGCCGAGCAAAAAGCAAAATTTGAACCGGAATACGAAGCGAAACGAACTATTTCTAAGCCTCTTTTGTACGCGCCATTCTCAATCCCACTACCAGCAGGAATTTTTCCGAAATCATGGCAAGTGTAATTGACGGTTTGGAAGAAGCTGTGGTTCAAACAGTCGAGCAAAGACGGCAGGAGGCGAGAAACGAAGGCTGGAGAAGGAGGTGCCGACGGCATCTGTTTATATTCGTCAAAATGTCATCAGTTCAAGTTTTTCCGTGCTCAGGCATTTTATTTTTTACGGAAAGACCGGAAATGAATGATCTTTCGCATGCATACAAAACCGAAAGTGATGCATCAAATCTTGGTTTTGGATGCATCAATTTGATGCATCAGTTGATACGATCCGCGTTCCGACGTACAATACCACACTGCACAGAAAGAAGCCGGGCTGCATGTAGGTATTTGGTATGTGTCCAAGTGGAAAAATCTGTAGTGGTGCACGTGATAGCTTAGAAAGAAGAAAAGAAGGTACATTTAAAATCACACTCTCTCCACATTCTTTCGTCTTCCTTGGCCCATTTCCATCAAGTTTGTGCCAGCGGGAAGCTTATTCTCTTTCTCGATATAAATTTAGCCTCTAGGTGAAATGGAGAGACATGGAATGTCGCTGCAAGTTCATTAAGAAGCCTGAAATGTGTCTGTCTAACTGCTGGCGTCACTAATCGTGCGTGATTTGAGTCTCCGTTCCCACTCCTTTGTCAGTTGTAAAATGTTTTTCTTGGTTGTTAATTTTTCTTTCATTGGCTTTCGTTTTACTTTCAGTTTTATATTGATAATGGTGTGTCTTCGTGCGTGCGCGCGCGCGCGCGCGTGTGTGTGTGTGTGTGTGTGTGTGTGTGTGTGTGTGTGTGTGTGTGTATGTGTGTGTGTGTGTGTTAGTGTGTAAGTGTGTGTGTGTGTGTGTGGGAGTGTGTTAGTGTGTTAGTGTGTGTGTGTGTGTGTGTGGGTGGATGTGTGTGTGTATTAGTGTGATAGTGTTTTTGTTGTTGGTTTCTTGTGAGATTTCTGTAGATGTCTCTCAGGCTTTGAATTCGTGTTCTTTCTCCCTTTACTTTAATTTTCAATATGCAATCTGTTTGTTTGTTTGTTTGGGTTTCGCATTCTCTTGCGTGTTTTTACATTTAGTCAAGTTTTGACTAAATGTTTTTACATTTAGTCAAGTTTTGACTAAATGTTTTAACATAGAGGGGGGAATCGAGACGAGGGTCGTGGTGTATGTGTGTCTGTCCGTTTGTCCGTCTGTCCGTCTGTCTGTCTGTCTGTCTGTCTGTCTGTCTGTCTGTGTGTGTGTAGAGCGATTCAGACTAAACTACTGGACCGATCTTTATGAATTTTGACATGAGAGTTCCTGGGTATGATATCCTCAGACGTTTTTTTTCATTTTTTTATATTTAGTCAAGTTTTGACTAAATATTTTAACATCGAGGGGGAATCGAAACGAGGGTCGTGGTGTATGTGCGTGTGTCTGTGTGTGTGTCTGTGTGTGTGTGTGTGTGTGTAGAGCGATTCAGACTAAACTACTGGACCGATCTTTATGAAATTTGACATGAGAGTTCCTGGGTATGATATCCCCATACGTTTTTTTCATTTTTTTTGGATAAATGTCTTTGATGACGTCATATCCGGCTTTTCGTGAAAGTTGAGGCGGCACTGTCACGCCCTCATTTTTCAACCAAATTGGTTGAAATTTTGGTCAAGTAATCTTCGACGAAGCCCGGGGTTCGGTATTGCATTTCAGCGTGGTGGCTTAAAAATTAATTAATGACTTTGGTCATTAAAAATCTGAAAATTGTAAAAAAAATAAAAATTTATAAAACGATCCAAATTTACGTTCATCTTATTCTCCATCATTTGCTGATTCCAAAAACATATAAATATGTTATATTTGGATTAAAAACAAGCTCTGAAAATTAAAAATATAAAAATTATGATCAAAATTAAATTTTCGAAATCAATTTAAAAACACTTTCATCTTATTCCTTGTCGGTTCCTGATTCCAAAAACATATAGATATGATATGTTTGGATTGAAAACACGCTCAGAAAGTTAAAACGAAGAGAGGTACAGAAAAGCGTGCTATCCTTCTCAGCGCAACTACTACCCCGCTCTTCTTGTCAATTTCACTGCCTTTGCCATGAGCGGTGGACTGACGATGCTACGAGTATACGGTCTTGCTGCGTTGCATTGCGTTCAGTTTCATTCTGTGAGTTCGACAGCTACTTGACTAAATGTTGTATTTTCGCCTTACGCGACTTGTTTAAGATGACAAAGTTTTTGGATTCACTTTCTTTTTACCCTTAACTTTTATTTTTCAGTATTCTTTCGTCATTTTGGTTGTTGTTGGGCTTCTGTCCAATTCTTGCAGGTTGGTTTCTTGGCCTTATCACCCCCCCCCCCCCCCCCCCACCCCTGACTTTTATTTTCATTATATTTTCGCTATTTTGTTGTTGTTGTTGTTGATGGCTTTCTGTTGATTTCTTTCTTGGGTGTTTTTCTTGTATGTTGTCCTTGGCTTCACCCTTCCCTTTCTTCCTAAAATTGCACTTTTATGGTACCAGGATCCCGCGTTCTATTAAGTTTTGTCTGAGAAAGTCTGGCCAATCTCTTTTAACTTTTTCTGAAAACATTCCAGCTGCAACCCTGCCTCTCTCACAAAAGACACACACACGGTCAGAGAAAAATACTGAACGGACAGACAGACAGACAGACAGACAGACAGAAAAAGGACACAAATACCCTGAATGTACAGCTAACTTTTGTTTGTTTCCCCGTGACGCCCAAAAGCGAACATCAAGCGCTTTGTATGAAAAACCCCCACCTGAAACATGCCGTGACTGCGGAATCTTATGACAGCATACTAAAACGCACGCACGCACGAACATATACACCCACTAACGCGCGCACGCACAAACGAGCGCACGCACAAACGCGCGCACGCACGCACGCACAGATGCATACACGCACGCACGCATACACACTCACAAACACACACACACACACACACACACACACACACACACACACACACGCGCGCGCAACCTTAATCACCACAAACCCAACCAACCAGAAAACGAAAAAAAACCCGCAGAATATGAAAATCACACCAAAGAATGTAGACTATCTTTGATCACACCGAAGACGGCATGCCCCAAATGCTTTCGTCATGCAGAAGTGTTTACCAGGGCATAAGACATAAGTCAGGTGTTTAGGAGGTGTTGACGTTATCACGACAGCCGGCTGTCAAAATCAAGCCTTACCTAGACCACACAGACATAGCTACAATGAAGTGTGTGTGTGTGGTTTTTCTTTTTTACACTAAAGTTCTCTCCTACCTGGCTCAAACACCTGGGATGGACAATTCTGACTGGAGGAGAGGGTGGAGGTATCTCCGACTCAGAAAGAGAATCTGGAACTCGGGCAAGGGCATGAGAGAGATAACTCAGAACTCAGAACTGTATTAATAAAGGATAAAGGGTTTAGGCTCAGCCTATTCTTTGATCCTATTATTTTAACATGTGCAGAGAGAGAGAGCGAGAGAGAGAGCGAGAGAGAGAGAGAGAGAGAGAGAGAGAGAGAGAGAGAGATGGAGAGAGAGAGAGAGAGAGAGACTGAGAGAGAGAGAGAGAGAGAGAGAGAGAGAGAAAAAGAGAGAGAGAATCAGAATCAGAATGTTTAAAAAAAAGAGTAAATGTTAAGGGGCTTATTGTCCGTCAGGTCTTAATTGCCTATATTGGACATGAATTGGTTTATACGATTCGAGTTTTACGCCCTCACGGCTTTTTGACGTTTGCGTGTTTAGGTGGTATCAGCCATCTGCACTTATGGTAGAATGACCAAGATCTTTAACGTGCCATTGTGGTGACACGGGGGTGGGAGATGGATACCGTCTCTGGGTCTGCACATAAAGTTGACCCGTGTCCGTCCCGGCCCGGATTCGAACCGGATTCGAACCAGCGACCTCTCGATCACAAGTCCAGTGCTCTGCCACCTGAGCTACCCGGGCCCCCTAGAATGTTTTATTCACGAAAACACATGTTTATAGTGAAAGGGTGTTTTGGGGTTGGGATGTCGAAGTAATACCATGCATCATAACATCATGATTTGATCAGTCCTTCAGTCTGTTGTTTTCTTCCGTGTGGTGACAGATATTGTAAGTCAATA